>NW_028186369.1:122300-133294 GCF_003343005.1 Rhea americana | reverse complement strand
GCGGCAGAGCCGAGCGCGGCGGGGCCCCGCCGGTGGCCATGCGGGGGCAGCGGAGCCGCGGCGCTGGGGCGGGCTGAGGCGAGGGCAGCGGAGCCGCGGCGCTGGGGCGGGCTGAGGCGGCGGCGCGGCCCCAGGTGAGGTGAGGTGGCGGGGGGCGGCCTTTTCCTTAGAGCCCCATCCCAAGGGGGCCCGGTGGGGTAGGAGGCGCCTGTGCCGGCGCCCCGGGAGCGGGGAGGAGCCGGGAGCAGCGCGCTGCCCGCGCACGGTCGCGGGGACCCCCGGTCCGGGCTGCCGCCCTGTGCTGGAAGAGCAGCATCGCCTTTCTCTCACTGCCTGTCTGCCCCGGGAACCCAGCCCTGATCTCCGGCCCGTGTCACCTTCCTTCCTTCCTTCCTTCCCTGACCGGTTTCAGGTTGGTTYCCTCGCAGCCCTGATAATGCCATCTAATAAATCTGTCTCGGATGCTCCGATCTTCCAGTTCACAAACTGCCGCATCCTGAGGAATCACGAGCTGCAGAGGTGAGTGGGCTCAGCTGGGGGCTGAAAGGGCTCATTATGGGGCCTACAAAGTTGACCTTGAACCCAGAAGTATTCTAGGAAGTGGATCCCGATTTCTTAGGGTGTCAAGTGTAGATTCCTGTAAGCTGCTCTCCCGCTGTCCCTTGTCCCCCTCAGCCCTGCTCTTGGCCTGATCTTTGAAGGCAGTGAGATGTGTACATCATACTTCTAACGTGCTCCCYTCATCTTTAATTTGTCTCTCTTCCCACCCCCTCAGTCAACTTCGGGGCCCATTAGCCATTTCTGCTACATTTGACAGAGGACTTGGGATTATCAGGGGAGTGTAATAAAACTAGAGGTCAAGTAGAGAGACAATCATATCCTAGAACRGAATAGTTTCTGAACACGGCCCTTCAAAGGTGTCAGAGAACTCACAAAGAGGAGGATCCTGACTAAGAAAACAAAAATACTTTATTTCCCTGCTTGTGGAGCAAGCTGTGGTTGTCTCCATTACTTGTGCCTTGGCCTTCTTTTCCCAGGTGTTTCCAGGTCCCTACACAATATTAGAGATTGCAACTGGATAGTCTAGCAGATATGGGGAGAGAATGAGGGTTTGTGGCATGTGGAGCTGTTGGGGGCCCCTCTTCCGCTGCCAGGAGGAGCGGTGTGTGTGTGTGACTGTCCRTTCAGGGAGGACCTGTGGGTGCGAGAAGGGAAGATCCTCAACCCGGAGAAACTGTTCTTTGATGAGAAGGGGTCTGCCGACATCCAGCTGGACTGCAAGGACAGCATCATTGCCCCTGGTTTCATTGATGTGCAGATCAATGGTAAGGAGAAGCCACATGCACTCTTGGAGAAACTGGGGGTTCCCAGGCATGTCTGCTGTTGCTCTTTGTTGTGTGTATGCTGGCTGTGATCAAATTTATTTCAGCAGGGCATCAGCTGCTTGAGGGAGATGTGAATCACCAAGCTCATGATAAAGAACCATTTTGCCCATGGTTACTGCTGTTGCATAATGGATCCATTTTGGTGCTTTCGCCCTGTGGGGTTTTGAGCCCAGCTTTTTTCTTAACTTCTTTTTAATCAGTAGTTTATTTTCTTCTGCATCCGGCTGGTAGTATGCCTGCTCTGCACTTTCTAGGACATGGGGAGGACAGCGCGACTTCTCAAAGGAGCAGAGTTTACCAGCAGTAGCTCTTTCCTGGACGCTTAGAACGGCTTGTTCAGTGCTAGATTACATTAAAAGACAGATCTCCTCTTTAATGGGTTTCAAAATTACTTTTTTCCCCCGAGTCAAAAGGAAATGTTGATGTTTCTTGCAGAACACTGGGATGTYATGGCAAAAAGCACTTCAGTAGGACAATGTTGGTTGGTTTTGCAGAGCTTTGAGAGTGTAAAACACAAGTGTTGATAGAGCCTATTGAGCCCAGTCAGTGCAGATATGAATGGAGTGGCTCGCTTTGCTCACACAAAATATTTCTTAAGCATTTTTTGTATGGGGAAACGTAACACCTTCTCASAGTACCCTATTTGTCCTTGACAAAGGGGAAATTCTGGGCAAGGTGGAGCGCTGTCCTGTGAGGTGGCTGCAGCTTTCATCTCTGTTTTGTTCATGGTGCAGGAGGCTTTGGCGTTGATTTCTCACTGGCTACAGATGACTTCAAATCAGGGATTGACCTAGTCAGTCAGAAAATCCTCTCCCATGGAGTGACCTCCTTCTGTCCCACCTTGGTGACTTCTCCCCCATCTGTGTACCACCAGGTAAGAGAATATCCTCCCCACTCATCCCCAGGGTGATAAAGGGCTGAAGGCAGAGACTGGTACCATGAGCTGAGAGGACTGAGGCTGTAGCCTCATTCTTCAGAGGCTGAGATAGCTGCCTTAGAGGAAGAGCCATTGGCATGAGCAGCTGACTCCGATTTCTTGGCCTTAACCTTTAGACTATTGAGACAACGATGCCTCTTAGGCAGCTGCCTTGCACAAATGGGGCATGCAACTTGCGTTTTCTTTGTGAGCTGTGTTTTAGTGGTTCCCAGTGCTCCACCTTCAAAGCACTGTAGGGACCCAAGGATTTGGAGGCAATATTCTCCATATGGAACAGAGATGCAGCTGTTTCTGCTAAAGTGAAACACTTCAGAGTGCTCCACTGAGCAGAACCATCTGAATTTTACATGACAAATATCAGCCCTTGCTATTGGTACCTGTGGCTGCTGCTCTGTTGGGGCAGCTCCATGGGTATCCCAGCAAAGATGCTCTGTTGGGCAGGCTGGAGTACCGTGTCTGCAAGGCTTCTGACAAACCTCCCTTCTCTAGATTCTCCCTCAGATCAGTATAAGAAATGGTGGAGCCCATGGAGCAGGTATCCTGGGTAAGTGCTTTTGCTCCTTATTATTCTACCTGGTGCTACTGTAGGAGAACAACTATCTTTTTTCTCATTAAGGGAAAAGAAGCTACATTAGGGGCAGAACAAATGGAGGCTGGACCTCCAGTTGATGGGAGGGATACATGGGTAGGCRTAGACCTGCTTTCTCCTTCAGCCTTTCTCTGGCTTTTGTCATATTCTCTGCCATTGAATGTGCACAACTCCAGCACTTCCAGGCCAGACAGGATAATAGCAGCACGCTGCTTGGCTTGGCCAGTCACCAGTGCTATGTCTCTTACCATGCTTACCATGCTGAGCACTACAATCCAGAGGCTTTTGTTATTTACTGGGTATTTGGGGCATCAATGCCTCCTCAACCTGAAAAAATGGGTTGAGGTACCTCTTTGGGAAGATTGCCTTCCTGGGATCTTACTTGGAGCTCTTCATATCCAGATCCAAGAATGGAGTACCAGTGGAGCACAGCTTGGAAATGGATGATAGAAGTGACCTTGGAGGGCCTGAGCTGGGGGAAGCTGGAGATTTGGGGCTGCCAGCAGCTATTACACAGGGCTATTACACATGTTGGCACAGGGGGGAGCTGRTTGCTAGTGGAGAGAGCTGGGGTAGCCGGACTGGAGCAAAATAAAAGTGAACAGGAAAAAAGCTTGCTCCCACTCAGGCCTCTGTTGTTACTCATGCTCAGAGTTACCTGAACAGAGGGTRTTTTGCTGAGAGAGGATACCAGGAGCTTGAGTGGATAGAAGGATAGAAGCAGCAGGTTTCCTAGTCTGAGAGAGGAAGAGCCATGGCTGTGTGTTCCTGTTTGGGCAGGGGCCCACCTGGAAGGACCATTTATCAGCAAGGAGAAGAAGGGGGCGCACCCAGAGCACTGCCTCCACACCTTTGAGGCAGGTGCCTTCCAAGACGTGCTTGCCACCTATGGGACCCTGGACTGTGTCCGGATAGTCACCCTGGCCCCAGAGATGAAGAGGAGCAGTGAGGTGATCCGTGAATTCACCAAGCGGGGCATCTGCGTCTCACTCGGTAAGGGCTAGAGTGTAATGCTTAGGGGAAGCTCAGGCTGACAGCTCAGTTCCTCTCTGTGCTGCACAAAGCATGGGCCAGGCAACCACGTCCCTCAGGGCCATAGCACCTCTAATGGTGTCTTGGTGCAACTGGTCTGGATGGGATTTCCTTTTGCTGCCCCCTCCAAGACCAGAGAACTGCCTCTCCATTTCCCATAGCTAGTAGGAGCTTTTGCAGGACAGTGGTTTTCCGAGGTCACCKACAGCAGTCCTAGCCTATATGGAGGTAACAGACTTGTCACAAATAAGGATGTAGGTTGATGCTGAAGATCTGTCTCCCTTTGTATGATAAGGGTCAAATTTCATATTGATTAAAGAGCCCCTGCAGTTTAACATAAGGTAGTGCTGGTACTGTTCAAATGGAGGAAAGATTTTTTTTTTTTTTTTTTTTTTTTAAAAAAACTTCACTTTAATAACGGCTACTTGGAAAGGTTCAAACTCTGAAGTTCAGCTGCTTTAGACCTTATTGACAGGTGAAATGAGTTTTCCAAAGGTTACTGCTTACTTCTGATAACTCCTTTCTTCAACCAGAAAGGGTGTGGGAAACATTTTCCTCCTCCACTGCTTTGAGGCTACTGACTTAAAACTGGCCACATTTTTCTGGTCCTGTTTCACATATTCTTCTTTCCCTCAGA
Source organism: Rhea americana (assembly GCF_003343005.1). NCBI lineage: Eukaryota > Metazoa > Chordata > Aves > Rheiformes > Rheidae > Rhea > Rhea americana. The sequence continues at coordinate 128,714 of NW_028186369.1, read as the reverse complement.
TTCATTGAAAAAGAAATTTTTTTTTAAGAGGTTTTTCTTCAGAGTGAAATTGAGCCTTAAGCAACRAGAGTGCTTGTACAGCAGAGCCCACAGCTCTTACCTTACAGCCYGGATAAGGAGAAGAACCTCAGAAAGGCAAAGTTTACCCATAGAGATTAGAGCTGCTGTCAGCATTGGGAAAAACAGAATTTTCTTTTGCATTGTGTATTATCCACATGTTCTTTCTCAGCAAAGTCCCCACTGTCTCTCTACTCCCTTAACGTGCATCCTCTCTGTATTAAGCCTTTAAATACCTGAGGATAGCAGAATGGCCCTTGGGCCTCTAGTCTAGTCAAATGGCTAACKCTCCCCAGTGCTGCTGGGAGCAAGGCAGCATCTCTGATTATTACAGTATGAACAGTGAGTGTGTTCAGGCGAACCATCTGCTACCAGAGTCCCTCGCAGTCATTGCCAGGTATCTCTGTGCCAAGGCTGGTATCTCATACCTGGACCGATGGTGGGGGGCATCAGAATAGGGTCCTAGTGTCAGAACAACTTTATTCTTGGATGTCCCTGTGGGGAAATAAATGGAGAGACAGGAAGAAAAAAAATCATGCAGTGGCCTTTGTTTCCAGGTCACTCAGTGGCTAATCTCTCCCAGGCAGAGGAGGCTGTGCAGCATGGTGCTACCTTCATCACTCACCTCTTCAATGCCATGTTGCCGGTGAGTAGCCAAGGGTACTTGCCCTGTGCTTCTAATGCTTTCAGTGCTTTCTCTCTCCCCCCCTTGGGTGCTTATTCTTCTCAGCTTGTTTCATAYCAGGCCTTTCAATGGGATTTCAGTAGAGAACTGAATGCAGTACATTTCTACTGCCTGATCTAAAAGAATCAAGGCTGTAGCCAACTTGTGAAGTTGATGAGTTGTCCAGCCATGTCTGGTAAAGCATGGAGTGCCCAGCTGCCTATCTGTCACTGTGTGGTAGAGATGGCAGCTCTGTCCCCTGGCAGGAGCAATCTCAGACTCAAAGTCCTGGYGATGCTCCCCCCAGCTTGTTCTCTCTCCCCCTTGGGCAGTTCCATCATCGTGACCCTGGGATCGTGGGGCTGCTGACAAGTGACAAGATTCCTGCTGGGCGGAGAGTCTTCTATGGCATGATCTCTGATGGCATCCACACAAACCCTGCCGCGCTGCGAATTGCCCACCGAGCACACCCCAAAGGTGAGCCATGCCAGGCCCATCCAGTGTTGTCAGCCCGGCCCCCTGCCATCTCAAACGCTGTGCCATCTCCCACAAGACAGTTGTATGAGTGCTGTGGTTTGGTGCCTGAAAGATGCTCCTGCCACATATTCTGGACAACCAGAACCTCTCACTTCAATAAGGCGCTGCTGAAGATGTCTTTGATCCCCTCTGTSAGGGTCAGCAGAGCGTGGTGCTTGGACCTGCAGTGAGAGCAGGTATGAAGCTAACACAGCCTATTTCTTTGCATTCCTCAGGCCTGGTGCTGGTGACAGATGCTATCGCTGGTATGGGGCTGGCACCAGGTCGGCACACGCTGGGCCAGCAGGTAGTGGAGATTGATGGGCTGAACACCTACATTGCAGGTAAGCACTTCTTGTCTCTTGCAAAAGAGACAGGGTTAGCACTGTCTTTCATACCTGTTCCTGGAGAGCTCAGCATTATTTTYAGAGCCTGGCAGCGTAAGGCAGCACTTGTGCCACCTTCTTGGACTTTGTTGCCTGCTCAATTAATAGCCGAATAGTAACACGGCCCTGAGGTGAATGCAGCACCTCATGAGGAGGGGCAAGGGCCCTGTTTTGCTGGAGTAAGGAAGAATCTGTTGTTTCTTAGTTATCCACACCAACTTTGGACTCCTTATTGCACAGTGTTATGGATGCTAGATGTTCTGGTGGGGTCAGAAAGGACAGATATTTACTGYCCTTTGTCTTTACCATAACACCACTGCTTTTGGTTAAAGAAGTTTCCAAACTGCAAACAATTGGAGACTTGGAAGATATTTCAGAGGAGGGTCATTCCTTGCTCAGTACCCATCCCCTGTCTCTGACAGCAGCTGCCTAAGCTGTGAGCTCGAGTTTTATTCAGTCCAGCTGGTCTTACGTTGGAACTGTGGGGTGATTTCCCAGTAGCCCTMCCTGCACTGCCAAAATAGGTTGTGTCGCACCTCATTCTATCACAGCAATGGCTGAGAGCCTTCCAACTTGCTCCTGATAYTGATGTGTAGAAGAASCCAATTTYGGGACAATTAYATRTCCCAAGATTTCTACCTCCTTGTGTTTTGCTTTCCCCYCACCTTTTCCTTGATACTAGTTACRGGGACGTGCTCAATGCTGTCCTGCTTCTCTTCCAGGCACGAAGACCCTGAGTGGTAGTGTAGCAACCATGGATGCGTGTGTGCGACACTTCCTAGAAGCCACAGGTAAATAAACCTTATCCACAAGCCAACACTGCCTGTGTGGACTCAGGAAGAAGTCTGGCTCTTGCTCAGCCAGAGAATGTTTCTCTTTTGCCCAAGACATGAGGAGAAAGGCCAATATCAGTGACACAGACCTCACAGATTAGCATCTTTTTAAGCAGGGACTGCATTTTAACTTGTAGCACTAATGACAGGTGATCTCTTATCTTTTTCTGACAAAGGGATTAAAGGTAATTKATTTCCTCTCCTCATACCCTAGATACTTAGTTCTCCTCTCCCTGCTGAGTTGATAGGGACATTCCCTTCCTCAGCTCYGTCCTGCTGTGGTGACAGCATTGCAGCCCCTCCTGCACTTCTTCTACATAAGCTCCTGGTAGTTCAGGGAAAAGGCAGCATCCCCCAGGGAGATCAGGTGTTAGTGCTCTACCATGACAGGAGAGGAGAAAGATTAGTATTGGCAAGTACAGTGGTGCTTCTGTGGGTTTGGTTATCCAGATAAGTCTCTGCCAGGCTACTGACTGAAAGAGCTTCATTGCTGCATTTGCCCCCGAAATACTGCCTTATTCAAGGGACTTTTGGGCTGCTCTGCAATGGTTCTGTTTGCTGTCCTAATGCCTCCTCCTTTGTTCAAGGGTGCTCAGTAGAGACTGCTTTGGAGGCAGCATCTCTCCATCCTGCCCAGCTCCTGGGGATTGAACATAAAAAGGGAACCCTGAACTATGACTCTGATGCAGGTACTAGTATGGGGACAGCGGTGCAACTTCTTACACTGAGGGCTCCTGTGTACTGGAGTGGWTGTTGGGCAAAGCAGGGGCTGCTGCCAGTGCAACCCTTTCCGTGCAACCCTCCCTATACAGCCCTTTGGGAATTTCTGGTAAATCTGCTTTGCTGCTTACGTGGGATTTGCTTTGGGCTTTTTGTAGTTCTTGGCTCCTGGTGGTGATTGCTGAGCCCTTTAGACAGAACTCCACATCTCRGCTGGGCATGGAGCATAGCTACCATAGCAGGGATGGCACAATGCACTGCTGTCTTGCTGACCTTTCTGCAGTGAGGAGATGCTCTTTCCTGCTAACCGAGTCCTAGAGCCTAGCTCCTCCCAGCCAGCTTCAGCTGCTCCAGTTCCCTTTCCTCCATTTCTCTCTGACGACTCTTCCTTTCTCTCTTGTCTGGTGCAGATTTCCTGATGCTGAATGACAGTCTGTATGTGCAAGCCACATACATCGCAGGCGAGCAAGTCTGGAGACAAGATACATTAGGCATGTGACTCTGGGTTTTCCTGGTGCCCCTCCCCACCCCCCCACGCTCCCTGGCGCTGTGGTTAGCAGCTTTGGTAACCACCCCACTTTTTTCTTCTTCCTTCCTGCAACTCCCTTAAAGGAGACTCATACCAAAGAGCTGTGTTTTCCAGCACAACCACTGCTTCCAGTGCAACCACAGCCATGCCTGCAACAAACTTGTTGGTGCTCAGTAGGTGGAGTGGAAAAAGCGGGCAGATCTGTTGTGGGGGGGGGGGGGAGGGTGATTGTTAGTCCCTGGAGTGTCCTGAAGGACTGCACAACTGTCCTGTACAGAGTCCCCAGGCAGAGGTGCTCCTGTTGCTGTCTTAGAGCAGTGTGAGGCTGTCCTGGTCTCTGCACTGCTTTATACAGCACACACTAACCTGCCCTGTGTCCAAGGCAGGCTCAAGCCATCATTCCTCTCCTTGCTGTTTGCCTTACTCTGGGGCAGCCATGGTTGATCAGACATCAGCTTCCACCAGCTCAGCTTGCAGTTCTTCATGTTAAAAGGTTCCTGTTGTGTTGGCAGAAGTTCAGGATCCTGTTCTGATCCCCTGGAACTTCCTCCATCGTGTGGAGCAAGGCTGCCACAGCTCACTAACTCAATACCGTTGTGGGGCTGTATTTCTATGTGGCTGAATCCTCAGGGCAGAGATCAAACCCAGGAAAACAAGGCATTGTTGGCCCTTTGTGCCTTTTCCCTGCATGCGTATTGAATCCACAGCCTGTGGTTTCTGCTGGAGACATGRACAACATCCTGCCACAGAGAGCAGTGTTCCTCTTCACCCTCTGCTCTGGCTAGATGGATTCTGCAGGCTCTAGTCTCTGCACCCTGCCTTCGCATCACCTGATAGGTTGGAACTTTTCTTAAGTCAYGGATGGGATGTTTTTGCTTTAGGGGATGTGTCCAGCCTGGTAATGACTGTCTCACCAGCCCTTGGTCCAGCTCAGGGGCAAAGGGAAAGAATCCTGTGGTTCACAGGAGAGAGTTACAGTGGGATTCTGGCCTTTTAAGACAGTTGCTGATAGCTCATTATTTCTATGCTCATTATTATCTTCTCCAACWCTTGACTGTCAGCTAATTTCCCGACACTTGAAAACTTCTTTTTGAAGACTGATTGTGACTTGGAACCTTCCRTGATCAAAAAAGCCTTGTGATAAGTCACAGAATAAGTCTGAAAAGCCTCAAACCAATTAGATGACCTCTGTAAGCAAGAGGAAGGCTTAGGCAAGGGCTAAGTCTTAGCAAGAGCAGAGGTTGCAAAGCAAGACAAGAGTCTGGTAAGTTTGTAGAAGTGTACAGATTTTTCCAGTATCTTTTTATAGCCTTTAACAGCAACATTTGAAAGTGCTTTCCTAGCAATTTAAAGCCCTGATGGAATGACTGGCAGCCTTGGAGGATTTCTAACATCTACTGCCTATGTCAGCAGAAACTGTARCCACCAGGACTGAAGTGTTTGAAAGAGACATTAAATACTGTGCTATGAAATACAACGTGCTTCAGCATTACAAACTTCACCAGAGGAGCATCTGACTGCTTATTAAAAAAAAGGGGGGGGGAGGGGAGAAGAAATAAAAGAAATTTAAAAAAAAAATCCAAGAGGGGGGAAAAATGGAAAAACATGAAATAAGGTGTCTAACTTTCTGGGTTTTTTTTTTTTGTTGTTGTTGTTATTTTTTTTCAAAATTTAAATAATCAAAAGGACATCTAAAATAGAAATGGATTTGGGCAATACCTGCATACAGGGGTTAGAGGCTTAAGCCTACCCATTTTGGTCTGCTCAAACTGTGCCCTGATGTACCCCCTGTGTTGTATACTGGTGTGGCATGTAACRGGTTGGGATTTGAGCTGTTGGTGACTCTGGTTTTCGAACTTCTGCGTCTTTKGGGGGATTTTCATTAAATTGGACAAAGGCAGTGTGGTATTTGGTCCTGTAGCGAGAGGACTCATCATTGCAGGTAGTGGCGATGTGACCCTGCATCGCCTGGTGGCCCTCGGAGGAGAGGAAGGGAGACCGGCTCGTGAGAGAACAAATGCGCTTTTTTTAAAGCGGGAATTGGGCTGCTCCTCCTCCTCAGCAAGGCAGGTGGGAGCCCGGCACCAGGCAACAGGCGCCTGCGAGAGCCTTACAGCCCCTGTACCAGGGCGTAGCTGCCTCCCAGAGCCAGGGCTTGCCGGCTGCTTTCCAAAAAAGCCTTAATGCTTCATGGCCACCTTCCTCGAGCCTCCTCCGAGCAGCTTTGCCTGAGGAGCTGTACGTGCTGCCTGCAAAACCTGTTTGCAGAGGCCTGCTGGGGAAGGAGGGCTGTAGCCAAAGCTGGGAGCAACTGCTGCTCCGGTGGGGCTGGGCTGCCTGGCAGAGGGCAACTTTCCTGTTCAACTTTTTCATCAATGACCTGGATGAGGGGACAGAGTGCCTCCTCAGYAAGTTTGCTGATGATMCCAAGCTGGGAGGAGTGGCTGACACACCAGAGGGCTGTGCTGCCATTCAGAGAGACCTGGACAGGCTGGAGAGCTGGGCAGAGAGGAACYTCATGAGGTTCAACAAGGGCAAGTGCAGASTCCTGCACCTMGGGAGAAAKAACCCTASGCACCAGTACAAGCTGGAGGCTGAGCTGCTGGAGAGCAGCTCTGCAGAGAAGGACCCGAGAGTGCTGGTGGATGACAAATTGACTATGAGCCAGCAATGTGCCCTCATGGCCAGGAAGGCCAATGGTATCCTGGG
>NW_028186369.1:95541-121480 GCF_003343005.1 Rhea americana | reverse complement strand
AGCCCTGCCGGACCCGGCGGGCGCGGGAGGCCGCGGCAGCTCCTGGCGGGGCGCCCAGCCGCGGGGCCGGCGCGGCCCGGCTTCCCTCATGGCGAAGGTAGGTGCTTCCCGCCGCTCCGCTGGTGTCTTTCGCGGCTCAGCCCCCCGGGGCTTTTCACAAAGGGCTTTCCTAGCGCTTGTGTCTGCTTCAGAGTTTTCTCCATCCATCTCATCATTGTTTGTTTGTTTATTCATTTTATGATCTGTTTAAATCCTTTTTCTCATTTGCTAGTGCTTTTTAATGGCTGCCTTATTCAAAGGCAGGCTTCTCAGCACTGCTGTCCAGCTGCTTATCGCGAGGTAGGTAGGGTGAAAACGCAGCAAAAGATTATCTTAAGGACTTAAAGGTATTGGTTACTGTAAAGAATTGGTTAATGTAAGGAAARCATTCTGTGTATGGTCACAGCTGTGCTGGAGGGAAGATCTGCTGTAGGAGTATATTAGGCTGTTAGCTGCAGCATAGACGAAGAGTGTACCATTTGGGGCCTTTAAACGGGCCCCAAAAGAGGAAAAAAAAAAAAGGAAAATCACCCAGGGCTAGTCTTGGCTTGCCAAGGGTGGCTGGCCTGCTGAAAGTTTGCTGCCTCTATTATTTAAAATAAGGAGGCTTCACTTGGCATGAGCGCGGCGGGGCCTGTGTCGCTCTGTTCCGCGCTGATTTGCGGTGCAAGCGGTTGTGCTGCACGTCTGTACTGTCAGGCCCCGAAAGACCTGCTGCTCTGATCTCCCGTGTAACGCGGAGCAGGGGACTTCAGAAAATGGGGGCTCGGAATCGGGTTTGCGAGTCTGCTGCTTGCACTTTTAAATGTTGTGCCTTCCCCCCATGTCTAAGGATCCCCAGGGCACCTTCCAGGATGAGGTGGAGTGGTGCATTTTGCAGCTGGAGACAAATCTCCTTTGCCTCAAGCCAACCCCAAAACAAGGTATGTTGCCTCCTTTATAGTCTGCAGCTAAATTTCAGCTTCAGTGTTGATTTAGTAGACCCAGAAGCTTTTTATATTTCTCCCAGTCGATCTGTTTTCTCTTTTTGTTGTAAATTCAAAATTACATAAAACATTGAACTTTAAGAGCTATCTTACTTTATCTGCTTTCCTGTGACTTTTCTTCTCAGTTTTCTATATTTTTTTTCATATTCTCATTTTCCTGTCTAGTCGCTTGTTGTTTGGTTCTACTACAGTTCTGCTTTTGTTTTCCAGTCTTAAGGAAATACTATTTAAGTATGGCTAGCTCTTAGACCTGTAGGTTTATTTTTGTGAAGCGTGTTCTTCATTGTTTTTGTTTGAAGGAGAAATTACTTGAAAGATAAAGTCCTTTAAAACACTTTTGAGGAGACTGCAGTTTCATCCAGTCAGTCCAGCTTGTTAACGCATGAAGACTTGTATCCGCCTTCTACCAATGACCAGTACTTAATATTTAGGAGAAGGATGCAGTTAYGCTTTGTAACATGCCTTGCTGAGCGTATGCTGGTGCACCTGAGGATATAGTAGTCATTAATATATGCTCCTGCACAGTGGTTGATCGTTAGTCCATATTTTTTTACACTGCTCTCCTGTTCTGAGTACACAGGGTCAGGGAGCAGCAAGGGCAGCCTGCTCCCAAAGGGAAGTGAGATGGGAGCCGATCATAACAACAAGGCAGGCAGGGGCAATGACTTCACTGAAAAGGGCCCCAGTACCCAACTGTAGGGCTATGATCTCATTGGGATCACAGAGACTAGTGGAATAGCTCATGTGGCTGGAATGTTGCAACAGATGGATACAGGCCCTTTGGGAAGGACAGGCCAGGAAGGTGAGGAGGGGGAATCACCCTTTGAATGAGAGAGCAGCAAGAGCRTATGGAGCTCTGCCATGGGTTTGGTTATGGGCTGACTGAGAGCTCATAGTTTGCACCGAGGGGCAGACTAACATGCATGACATAATTGGGGGTGTTTGCTATAGGTCACCTGATCAGGAAGAAGTAGTAAATGAGGCCTTCTGTAGACAGCTAGAAGTAGCCTCATGTTTGCAGGCTCTGGTCCTCWTGGGGCACTTTAAYSACCTCGATAACTGCTGGAGAGACAACGCAGTAGGGCACAAGCAATCCAAGAATTTCCTGTAGAGCATCAATGACAACTTCCTGATACAGGTGATAGAGGAGCCAGCACGGAGAGGTGCTCTGCTCGACTTTGTACTTGCAAACCAGGCAGGGCTGCTTAGGGATGTGAAGGTTGGGGGCAACCTTGTCTGCAGTGATCATGAGATGGCGGAGTTTGGGATCCTGAAAGGAGAGAGCAGGGTGAAGAGCAGGATCACAACCCTGGACCTTAGAAGAGCAGACTTTGGTTGCTTCAGGGATCTAGTTGGAGGAATCCCATTGGATAGGGTCCTAGAAGGAAGAGTGGTCCRAGAAAGCTGATTGRTATTCAAGCATCACCTCTTCTAAGCTCACGAACAGTCCAGCCCAGTAAGCAGGAAGTCAAGCAAAGGTGACRGAAGACCTGAGGGATGAACAAGGAGCTCTTGGCAAAACTTGAACATAAAAAGGAAGTATGCAGAGGGTGGAAGCAGGAACAGGTAGCCTGGGAGGAGTATAGAGACATTGTCCAAGCAGGCAGGGATGGGTCTGGAAAGGCTAAAGCCCACCTAAAATTTAATTTGCCAAGGGATGTCAAGGAAAAGGTGGATGTACTGAATGCCTTCTTTTCCTCAGTCTTTGCTGATAAGGATGGCTTTCTGGAAAAACCCAGGCCACATGTACCTGGGGGAAAGTCTGGAGAAAGGACAACTTGCTCCTTGGTGGAGCAAGATCAGGTTAGGGAACAATTAAGCAGACTGGACAAACACAAGTCAATGGGTCCTAATGGGCCCAAATGCACCCACAAGTGCTGAAGGAGCTGGCTGATGGCATTACAAGGCTACTCTCAGTCATCTTTGAAGGGTCATGGCAATTAGGAGAGGTGTCTTAGGAGCTGGAGAAAGCAAATATCACTCCAGCTTTCAAAAAGTGCAAGAAGGAGGACCCAGGGAACTACAGGCCAGGCAGCCTCACCTCAGTCCCTGGAAAGATGATGGTCCCACTAATCCTAGATACTGTTTCTAGGCACATGAAGGACCAGAAGGTGATCAGGAGTAGTTATCATGGGTTCACAAAGGGGWAATCATGCTTAAGCAACCTGATAGCCTTCTATGACAGAATGACTGGCTGGGTAGATGAGGGGAGAGCAGTGGATGTTGTCTGCCTGGCCTTCAATACGGTTTATGACACCGTCTCCCAAAGCATTCTCATAGAGAAGCTGATGAAGTACGGGMGAGATGAGCAGGCAGTGAAGTGAATTGAAAACTGGCTGAACAGCAGATCTCRGAGGTTTGTGATCAGTAGTGTGAAGTCTAGTTGGAGGCCAGTAACTAGCAGTGCATCCCAGGGGTCAGTGCTGGATCCAATACTGTTTACCATCTTCATCAGTGACCTGGATGATGGGGCAGAGTGTACTCTTAGGAAGTTTACAAAGATACAGTGATAAAATGATACAGCAGAGCRTCGTGCTGCCATTGAGAGAGACCTTGACAGGCTGGAGAARTGGGCAGAGAGGAACCTGATGAAGTTCAACAAAGGGAAGCACAAAATCTTACACCTAGGGAGCAGTAACCCTGTGCGTCCGTACATGCTGGGCACCTACCTGCTAGAAAGCAGCTCTGCAGAGAAGGACCTAGGGGTCCTGGTGGACAGCAAGTTGGACATGAGCCAGCAATTTGCCCTTGGAGCAAAGTAGGCCAATGGTATTCTGGGCTGTATTAGGAAGAGTGTTGTCATATAGCTGGAACATGTTCGGAGGAGACCCTGTCATCAACATCCTGCAACAGATCTATATGACCTGTTTCTTCTCTCTTTTGGTCTTTTTCTTGAATGCAGTAGAAGAAACGCAGCATGTTCTCGAGGTCCTGCGCTCCCATGAGACCCCCTTGGTGAAGAAGCGACAAGTGATGAACCATGCGTTTGGGGATTATCGACTCAAAATGGCTGAAGAGCAGAAGAACACTGAGAAAGCAGGTGAGCTTTAACTGTCCCTTTAGGGGATGGTGATACTTGGTTCCTTTCTGAAGGTTTTTTTGTTTTGTTTTGTTTTGTTTTTTCAATCTTGCAGCTTTTGACTGCATTGCCTCCCTGCAGCTGTGCCTTATAGAGGGAGTTGCAGTAACAGTGACATCCCCGTAGTAGGAAATTGGCATATTAATAGAAACATTCTTTATTTCTCCTAGCTCTGAAACCTGGGGAAGCAGAAGTGCAGCCAGGCAGTGGGCAGCCTTCAGGTAGCGTGATGTATAAGAAACACTCTGACAAAATCTCTGAGGCAAAACCGAAGCAGTCCATGTTGTCTGRCAGCAGCTCCCGACTGGACTTCACACCTTCTGAGATGGACCCAGCAGCACCTGGTACAACTTTGGGAGCAGCTCCTAGTACCAGTGRTGCTAAGCAGAAACAAACTAATGTAGGAGCTCCAGAGCAAAAGAATTTGAGTGAAGCGTTGAGTTTTGCTACTTCTGGAGAAGAACCCAAGTTTGCTTTCAATTTTACCATCACAGATGAAGATCATCCTCTGGTTCCATTGGTTCTAGCAAACCAACCCTTAGAGAATACAGCAAACCATGAAGCGCTGGATAATTCACTGCCTACTGAATCACTAGATGTGCTACAGAGTTCAACCCTGCAGAAGCCGGAGCTGACTCAAACTATAAGTAGTGCACCTGGAGAAGACGGAGGCCATTTCGTGTTAAAGATCCCCATACCAGAGAGTGCTCCTGTGACAGAGAAGGCAGCWGCAGATGGAGCAGCCCAAAAGAAGAAAAAGAAGAAGAAACAAAAGTCATCTAGCAATAAAAAGGAGATAGAAGAAACAGAGATAAACGGGAAGGCAAAGGCAGACGCCAATGGATGTCAGAATAAAGATGCATYCCACCAGGATGAGACCTCTCAGGTGTTTGAATACTGATAGGATTCCATAGATTATAAATCCTTCAATAGAAGAGAAACTTGATGTCTATGCATAGTTTAACGTGCAGTTAGTATACTGACATGGAGTGCAAGCTGAAAAACAAGGGTTGCTGCTTATTTCTTACAGCTGCTGTTTTCTTCCTCTGCTGGTCAGTTGATGAACCGAACAAGTAGAAAGGAAGTTAATGCTTTTTTGTTGCCTGCTTGAGGCTTGTGCTGAAACATTAAGAGTTTTTGATGTTGAGACCTGTGGTAGCTAAGCTTTGAGAAGCCAAGAGCACATTTATCTTAGGAAAATAAAATTTTTAAGGCAGGTAACTGCTCTCAGGGCCAAGCTGGGTATCTGTGGGTACTGAATCAGGCACTGTACCCATGACCTGCTATCAGGTGGGATAAATTATTCATATCATGCAAATAGCAAAGCTGAGGTGCAGACCTCCATCCACATGGGATCTGAGATGCCAAGATTCTGCTTCTGGTTTTGTCTGTTGCTTGCTCTGTGATTTTGGGTCTGTTGGGGGTGGGGTTATTATAATTGTTGTTAGTGCTTATTTCTTCCATCTGTAAATTGACTCGACAGCTTCTTTAATATCTTGAAAGTCCTGAAGGGCTTTCCAGAGAACCGCATCTTCTGAATGGCAGCCAGATATTAAGTCAATCAGATAGAGACAGTGAGTCACAACTGAATATGTGTTTAGCACTTTAAATTTATCCAGTGAAAAACACTATAGGCAAGATCTCATAAAGTCTATAAAGTGACCACCAGAAACTGAAATTCTGAGTTACTCTTGATTTTTTTTTCTGTGGATTTCCTTTATGTGGCAACTGCTGCTATCATGTTAGGATGAYTTATTTCCTTGTGCTTGCTCTGTTCTGTGTTGTATAGCAGTCAGATGACCAGCTGTGGAAAGAAGTGGACTGGTGTGTAGAACAGCTGGAACTTGGCCTGAAGACGCAAAAATCCAGTCCTAAACAAGGTAAGGTTGAAGAAAGCGGGGAAGAGTTACAAGAGACTGAGTGGGAAGGGTTGGCAGACAGGAGCAGTGCTGTAAGGGAGGGGCCAGTGYGGAGTCCTAAACTGTGGGTTGTTCGTGCTTCCCTCTGCTTCAGTGGAGGAGGCTCTCCGTGCAATAAAGACACTGCGCAGTGACAAGGCTCCGCTAGTGAAGAAGCGTCAAATCATGAGAACCATGTTCGGAGATTACAGGAAGAAGATGGAGGAGGAGCAGTGCAAACAGCTGAAGCTCATGCAGGCAGGTAGGAGACTGCCTGTAAGGGGAATTGAAGAGGAAAGCAAAACCGCCTTCACTCTCACCTCTATATAGCTCTTCAGAGTGGGATATAAGGTGACTAAACATTTCTTCTTACTTTCTTCTCCCCTCTGTAAGCTGCAAAATCTGCCAGGGTTGTGGAAGTGAAGGAAAACATCCGCAACAAGAACTGCCAGGTCTTGCGGAAGCGCTCTGGAGCTTGCAGGAAAAGCCAGGATTCATCAGGATCCCCTTCAGCATCGCCCAGGACATCTAACACAGACGCATTCAGATTTACAACTTCCCAAGAAAAGTTTTGCTTTAATTTTTTTTAGGAAATTTATAGACTAAAACTGTGGCTAAAAGCTATACCAAATTTCCTGCAAACCTTAGAAGGATGCTGAGCAGGGAAAATGTTACTTAGGAATCTCTGCATGTTTCACAAAGAAGGGATTGACTTTCAGAGTGCCTTATGTAGAGATGTAATAACAGATCTACTTACTATATACATACCCAATACTCAGTCTGCATAGTAGACCTCTGTCCTCACACTGTACGGAGGCACCTTTTCAAATGATCAGCACAGACTCTGGTATCCAGAAAGCATTGGGCAGTGTATTTAATCAAATACAATGTGCAAGAGTTCAGGAACTGACAGGAAAATGAGTGGGAATCTTCTTTGCATGTTCATTTGTCTGACAGGTACAGACTTAGAAGAAAACTGCAGATGCTRATTTATTCTAGCTTAGGGATGTCAGGGCAGGTATTTCCAGACAGGGAAAGATTTTAGTTTCTGAATCCAGGTTCTTGCCAGCTGGAAAGGATGTACAGTCAGTTCTTAAAAAAAGAAGCTTACTTTATAAGTAGCCCAGTGACAACCAGCAGTGAATCAGAGGATAAATCAACTCTGTCACAAACCTTGGGTGACAGTGAAATGAACTGTGACAGCCCAGAGGATCTATTGCATTTGATCTGTATTAAATTTTTACTTTCTGGACAGTTGAATGTACATCTTCAGTGCCATGATACTGCTACTGCTTCAGCCAGYGAACTTGTCATCTATGTTCATGCAGAAAATCATCCTCACTCAATCTTGAAAAGCTGAAGAAACAGAAGGCCTTTAAAAGGAAACATGGTATCAGGTGTCCCTAGGGAGCAGTGCTTTCCTCCCTTTTATAGACCAGTCGGTCATCYTGCATGAGAAGCAAGAAATGGAAGCACAGGCAGATTTCAGGGTGTACTGAGAGACAGTGGAAAAATAGGTTTTYGAAGACTTTTCCTGCAAATGTTGTTGGCTGCAAAAAAGGAATATATTTTATTGCTAAGCTCAGATACAGTAAATTGCACCTGGAAGATTTATTTTATTTTAAATGTTTAAAATAATGACTGTTCAAAGACATAGGGGGAAAGTAAAACTGGATAATGCATTTGATAAGGAGAAATATACAGAAGACATAAATAAAACTATAAATCAATAGCTTAGTCAATTCTTCTACTCGCCAGTGAGCACTGTTGTTATTTTGACTGTATGGAACAACACATTTTTCAGACTTGTTTTGGATTTCCAGGATTTTATATTAAATGTGAAAAGGCTGTATCCTTTGCAAAATTTCAGCATTTTCATGTTGTTTACTATATGACCTTGGAATTACAGCCATTTTCTTACCTAGCTGCTTATGCAGCATACATTTGACAAATAGTGATTTTTTTTCCCCCCCATGTTGTTTAAGATAAAGTTAGATCTGATAAAACTGTATAAAATCTTATGCTCTGAGAGACTTGGAGAGTATTCTGGGAAGCATTTGTACATAATTGCCTTGTTCTTTAGGCATTCACAGCTAAAATAAACATACTGCTGAGGTGGACCTTCGGTGTAACCTAATACAGCCAGTTTTATGTTCTTACTTCTGAAGAGGGCAGGGAAAAATGTCTTCGTAATACATGRGAGGCTCCTGTGGTTTTTGACAGGCCTTCACATAAGGCTGACTTGCAAAGCCAACCCATTGCTTCATTCCTCTAGTGGTACTTCACTGTTAGAGGACTCAGAGGGTGAAGGTTCATCAAAGTGATCTTCTATAGCCCTCAGCATCATCCTTGACCTGGGGACCTGAATGCAAGACCTGGAGTAAGCTGGAACAATTCCATGGGTAGGATGTGTGATGTTGGAGAAAACATTTTGCCTTTCTGTTTCAGTTCCCTGTTTGTATAGTCAAAGTGTTGTCGCCTGCACTTTTGACAGACATATCAAAGTTAATTCCTAAATGATTGTGCCTTGAAGAGGCAACGATACAATATTTTGCATCTGAGATTATGGTAATCTTTACCCACTCTTAAGCTTTGTAGTGTTTGAAACTTCTTTGCTGCATTAGCACTCCTTTAGATCAAAAGGAAACAAGCAGAGTCTATTAGAASTTAGCAAATGTTGTCCCTGCTTATCAGTCCATTCCCCTTCATAGGAACCATGACACATTAATTACATTTTTTTTTAGAAGTGTTTCCTCTTTTTAGCAATRTTTTCATTTGGATTTCAATTACATCTCTTCCTAGAGCAGCATCAGGCCTGGATCAGRGCTTTGCTGTACTAGGTGCTGTAATCCATGTGGATGGAGGTGTGATCCAGGCCCTAAGATGTGTGCTAACGAGGGAGGAAGGCTGTCTGCTTGGAGTTCTTAATATGGTAGAAAATAAGCTCACTTCTGACCTGCCTGTCTTTTCCTCCTCAGCTTGGTGCTATGCATTTTGGGGTCAGTGTAAAAGGGATGACTATGATTTTTACTGTATCTCTTTGGTGACTGTCCACTTACATGTAGTGTAGCAGTTCCAGGCCCAGGTTTGTAGGCAGCAAACTGTTTACAAGTCCTTCCAGCATGGATGTGACCTCAGGAATGAGTTAAAGGCAAGGCAAGAATGGAGTGCAGAGTACGCTAGTGCCTTTAGGGCTAACTTGCTTGATTGCATTGGTCCTGAAGAAGTAAAAATTGAGGATCGGTTTTTCTAAAGTGAATAATGGGATCAGAGAATGCTATGCTTTTTCTTTTTTTTTTCTTTTTTTTTTTTCTTTTTTTTTTTCAGACCATCCTCGCAAAGCAGAGAAAAAGTGTCACTTCTGGGAACAAAGTGAAGAATTTTAGAGTTGGTTCTGTGGTATGTTGAGCCCAAGAATGTTTTCATGCAGAGGCAGCAGAAATTTGGGTGTGCTCTCTGTCCCTTTTTTGGCTTGGCACCCTCATGTGTAAGAAGATCCCCTAGCAAAGGTTAGGAAACGCAATCCTGCTCCAGACAGACTCTGCCTCTGAGAGGGAGAGAGCAGTGCTCTTGATCAGCCTTCCCTCTCGTGGACTGGCCCCATCTTGGTGGCTTCTCACCCCTACTTTGATTTTGGCTGTTAACCTCAATCCTGGGAGCTAACTGGTAAGTTCTCCCAATCCCTTCCCTTGGGGTTGGTCAGCAGAAATGGATTTATTTACCCCTGGGCTGCCCAGTGTCTGCTTGAAGTAATTGGGGGAGGGGGAGCAGAGTCACTGAGGAACAGCGTGCAAAGGATCTCCAAGGGATCCCCACAAAGTTCAACCGAAGTTGCCTGCCGAGTCCCTCGGGACAGCAGCTGCTTCGGCCGGGGCTCGCTCTCCCAAAGCTAGCAAAGAGAGGAGGAAGCCAGCAGAATTGCTCTTCCTGAATCTGTAACTCAGGCGACCAGATTCCCTTCTGTCACTTTATTTTTTTGAAAAGTGCTGAAGGTGGACTGTGGAATCAGCATCTAATGCCCCCTAAAGGATAAAATATTTTGTTTATCTTCCTTAGGGGAGGAAAACCCCAATCCTAATTTATCTTCTGTTTGAATTAGAAAGAAGAAAAGCTTATCATTTCAAGACAACAATTTAAACGTAAGAAAAGAAGAGGTATTATCTGAAGAGTAATAAGTATTGGACCTGCAGTTCCTTAGATTGTTGCTGCAAAGTGCCTTACACCGGGATTTTCCAGAGTTCCTGCCTCTGAAGATACAAAGTGGTTACAACTGATAAAAAAAAAAAAAAAAAAAAAAAGGAGAAATAGTGATATTTTAATAGCAGAAGGAGCTGGAATAGATGACCTTGTATCTTTCTGCTGAAGCTATTTTAATCCAAGGAGGAAGTAATTTTATTTTCTTTGCTTAAAAATTTTTGCTGTTCACTGTTTGTGCTGCTTGCATATTGAGACCTGAAAGAAGCTTTGCAAGTCACACTGCTTAAAAAAAATAATAATAATAAATTGATCTTTGACATAAGCTACCAAAGTATTTTTGTTGCTGGCAACCATCCTTTTCTGTGGATACTGAAAACTGGGAAGCACAGAACATCTGCTGTATTTGGCATATTTGTCACTAGCCCCTTGATATCTCACCACCCCAATGGAAGAAGTCTGGGTTGTGTATCTATGCCTGATCTTGCTTATCATAGTGCTTTTTCTAATGAAGCATAACCCACACTTGGAAGAGGCCAAGAAGGAGAGGGAGAGCAAAAGCCCCCCACCACCCTCTTCCTATTTTCCCAGCGCTGTTGGCAAACAGCTGGAGCACACCCAGGAAGAGCTGGAGCACTATCTGGAGAGGCTAACCCATGTCTTGTTTGACGCGGAAGCCAGGAAAAGGGAAGGCCACCATGATCAGAAGTCTCAACAGCACCAGCACAGAACCGCTGATGTTACGTCTGAAACTCAAGAGCCTTCAGGGAAGGAGGCAGCATATTCTCAGTATCTGTCGAGCCACACAAGGGTTCAGGTATGAGGCCTCTAAGGAATTTCAGACTCAGTAGTAGTGAGTTCCATTGAAATATGTATTCCATGAACTTGGATGGGAAGTGAGGGAAAGTATCTTGCTGTGTTGAAATATGACACTAAATTCATACTTTTGCACTGTATA
Organism: Rhea americana; assembly: GCF_003343005.1. Classification (NCBI taxonomy): domain Eukaryota; kingdom Metazoa; phylum Chordata; class Aves; order Rheiformes; family Rheidae; genus Rhea; species Rhea americana. The sequence continues at coordinate 110,326 of NW_028186369.1, read as the reverse complement.
TTTCAACACTGAGCAGTCATTCAGACATAGCTCCATGTGGCATGAGTTGCGTGTATGTTACATGCAAAASTAAGATGCTAATGTTGCCATGATCATCTATGCATGTGTACGTATCTATATGGTAAATTACGTTCCTTTCTCTCCTATTAGATACTATTTTTTACTTAAAGAAATAACAGGGCAGCTCTTTAACTGTTACAAATCTACCCACTCTCACTATATAAAGTAGCGTTTTGCCAGTTTACTCAGCTGAGGATCTGGCCCAGTAGGGTACAGGAGCTTTGCAGCTGCCTATCCTAGCCAGTAGTGTATATGCAATATTAAACCTTCGGAAATATTACGTTATTTTTCTGATCACACATATTGCACTCTGAAAACACGAAAGGCACTACTGTCAGCCTGCAAAATTCTCCGTGCCTTGGCCAAGGCACTTTTTTAGAGAATGAAACCAGATGCATGCCTTTATATTTTTATCGTTATCCTCATCGCAATACATCAAATTTTGCCCTTGAGATGACAGAGTTTCATGGCAGTTGTGCAAGGCTATATTACATATGGTAGCAGCTGTCTGTATTCTTCATTCTTAAGACAGGTATCTTGCAGTGCCAATACTCCCCTTTGGCAGTGAGCAAGTTCTAGGCTCAAGGTGGAAACTCCACTACTCCTTCACCTTAGGAAGAACTGGAGGTCTGGATGTCAATAACTGCTCCCTGCCAAAGAATGAAGAGACAGATCTTCCTTTCTTAGTGACTAAAGCATTTCTTTACAGGCTTTTCAGTGAGCTACTCAGCTGGCTGAATTCATTTCACATTCTGAGTCTTCAAGAGCCATCTGAGCTATTTAGGGGAATCAGTACATCCAGYTGGAGGGAGAGGGAAGGATATATAAAATGGGAGACTGCGTTGTGCATAATATGTGGCAGAGCAGGTAATTCACGTGATTATTTACATACTGGCATATTTTGTTTACTGAGGAAGGTGCTATTAGCTTTACTAGATCTATCGCAGATCAAAAATTAGCAAGTTTGGAAAACGGATCAGGCTGCAAAGTAACAGYATTAGTTTATTTTCTTTTTCTACTATTATTACAGGTGACTATTTGTACAATATGAATTGGGAAGAAAGTGTGCTGTGATTGCTGTTTTTATACAATTGAAAGTAGTGCTAYTTAACTTCAGTGATGACTTGCTCAGAAGAAATGGTTATATTTTTTCACAGACTTGATGCAGCAGCTCATCCTTGACTGAACAGTTGAAAACATTAATATAAGCTCCTCTTTGGTGCAAMATCAATGGAAACCATGCAGAAGCATAGTGGCAGAAATCATCTTTTGTTGTTACTTGCTTGGTTTTGGGGAGTAGTGAGAAAAAAGTCACAACCTAAACAAACACTTGTCTATAACTTGTCAAGAATGAAAGGCTTAATTCTGCTCCCATTGAAGTGAAATGCTTAACTTTTAACTTTGCTTGGAAGGAGGTTAGTGCCAAACTGTCAGGGTTTTTCTTTATTGGTCAGGCAAAGTGGAAGTGTTAGCACAGCTTCAGAAACCATATAATGKTTAACAGGGTGTACTGCTTGATGAAGATTCAGTCAGTTCAGAATCTGATTTGTGTGTCATCTGAGAGCACAAGRATGTTTGGGACTGTATGAAGGCGTTTGGGTCTCTCACCCAGGTGAAGGAAGGACATGGCTGTTTTTGTTCAGGCAAGGCGTAGCCTTTTTCTTTCTTTCTTTCTTTTTTGAGCATTTTATAACTCTTCTAAAGCATACGGGTTATTTGAAGGCGCCAAAATAGGTTCTATGGAAAATGAAATCCTATGTGTTGTCTAGAAGGGATAGAACGGCTTGCTAAAAGCCAACCTTAAAGCTTCTGCGTGTCAGTCTTATTCTAAACCAGCCACATCCAGGATTTCTGTTGCCTTTGCCAGCCCASTTCTGAGAAAGACAGCAGCATTGTTCATGCTACTGTGCAAAAGAGGAGCAATATAAAATCTGTTACGGATGGAAAGAGAGAGAATGCCATCCAGCTGGAAGAGGAAGCTCTGGACAAAGATGTTCAAGAGCAAAAGTCTATGGAAATTCAGAATAATATAACTATACTAGACAAGAAGCCTTTCAGATTTTTCAGGGGGCAAGGAACTTGAATGGATTTTGGATCAARGCACTATTGGCCATAGTTGGTCAGATGTCAATGTAGACACCTCCAATTATCCCATTTTTCACCAGGGAAASGTGGTTTGCCTTGCAATCAGATGTTCAGAAGAAGATGGGTTGGTGAGGGGTTGGGGTTTGGGGGCATTTTTTTAACTCATTGCACACATCTAAGCACTTGCCTAGTATGATAAAWTCTCTATTTTTCTATGTATTTGTTTGGTTTTACATTTGAAATTTTTTTAATGATGTRAAAACTAATTTCCAGATTTTCTCTGATTACCCACTGACTCCCTGTCCTCATGGAAACTGAGGAGTCCGCTTACTACAGCCAAAACAGGAGCAAATAAATGGATTCAGATTTAATAGTAAAAAATACAGTGGGGCAGGATGGGCAAAGGCAGTAAGTACGACACACTAGTAAACAGATTATTTAGGAAAAAAGTACTCAAAGGGTTTCCCACTTCTTTAAACTTACTTAGAGCAGGAGTATTCTTGAGCTGTTTTCAGAAGCAAAGTAAAACAAATGGGGACAGATGGCAAAGAGGTATAGGCCTCCTACACACTGGAAAGAATCACAGAAGCACAGWATGGTTGAGGTTGAAAGGGACCTCTGGAGATCATCTAYTCCAACCCTCCTSCTCAAGCAGGGTCACCTAGAGCATGTTAGACAGGGTTGCATCCAGGCAGGCCTTGAGTATCTCCAGAGRAGGAGGCTMCACARCCTCTSTGGGCAACCTGTGCCAGTGCYCYGTCACTCTCACAGGGAAAAAATTCCYCCTCACGGTCAGGTGGAACTTCCTGTGCTTCAGTKTCTGCCCATTGCCTCTTGTCCTGTCAAAGGAAAGAGTYTGAAAAGAGTTTGTCCCCGTCCCCTTGACACCYTCCCTTCAGGTGCTTGTACACATTGATSAGATCCCCCCTCAGTCTTCTCTTCCCCAGGCTGARGMGGCCCAGCTCTCGCAGCCGTTCCTCACAGGGCAGATGCTCCAGMCCTCTGATCATCTTYRTAGCCCTACRCTGGACTCTCTGCAGTAGCTCCATGTCTCTCTTGTCCTGGGGAGCCCAGAACTGGACACAGTACTCGAGATGAGGCCTCAGCAGGGCTGAGTAGAGGGGCAGGATCACCTCCCTCAACCTGCTGGGAACGCTCTTCCTAATGCACTCCGGGATACTCTTGGCCTTCCTGGCCACAAAGGCACATTGCTGGCTCATAGTCAGCTTGTTGTCCACCAGGACTCCCAGGACTTTCTCTGCAGAGCTGCTCTCCAGCAGCTCAGCYCCCAGCCTGTACTGGTGCATGGAGTTATTCCCGCTAGGTTTCTTCCTAGAAAGATTTTCAGCCAATCTAAGGTACCATGGGYGGTAAAGCACATGTGCCTTTTAGGATAAGGTAGAAGTGGGAAATCTTAAACATAGCCAAAGATCTRGACAGCCTGCAGGAGTCCATGCAGTAGCAAAAGCTAGAGCTGTACCCAAGCTAATCATGTGCTGAGAGCTTCTTGGCTGAGTACTGGTGTACGCTCTGTGATGGTGAGAATTCAGGTTCCAAATGAGCATGTCCAAGATTGTCCATCAGTCAGTGGTTGTTAGAGGTATCAGCTACATGAATGTGTAGTAACTTCCTTGACTGTAATAGAGTGAGTTTGTTGGAACTGAGACCAGAATGGAAACCTGTGTCTACACATGCTCTTCCTGACACGGGCCATGAGGTTCAGTGAAACCAGTTCTTCTGCTGGAAGTGACTCCTGTAGTCAGTAATCTCTAGCGCTGTCCTCAACCTGAATACCCATGGAAATACTTGTGATAACCTGTCAGTGCTAATACAGCTGTTAATCAGATAAGCTTGGCACTTGTTAACACCRATAGGCAGAAATGCAGGGAAAAATAATTATTCTTTATATACACAAGGTTGCCTCTTGTGATACAGTACTGGGCCTTCTTGCTTTTCCAGGTCTGGCRAGAATGACAAGTTTTCTCTAGTTTGCTCCTGATGGCTTTTGGGWTGTATTAATTATGCTGCAAGAGGCTTTACTGCTTCAGCTAGCTAGAGCTCAGTCTGTCACTTAGCCACCTACATGATATTCAGAACCTGTGAATAACTTAGTTGTACGCTTAAAKGTCTTTGTGGGTCTCATCCTGCAGCAATAGATGCCTTACATGAATTACCTAAAATGAGATTACTGTTAGGGTGTGTTTCTAATCCCCTCAAGGCCTGGCATCATGCTGCTTTTTAGGTCTGTGTTGTATTTTTTTTGTTTGTTTGTTTGTTTTTTCCCCTTTTAAGGCCATAGGTTTCTAGGCAGAGAGAGTGTCTTTCATTACACATGTAGTCATCTAAAGAAGGGCTTGTGTGCCTGAAAGCCTCTTTGCTTTTTTTTCTAGCTATATCGTCTGGTCTAGTAGAAGATATGCTGTCTCCCACATTTGTTTTTCAGGGTGCACCTAATCTATGTAGTTCCATACAGACTCACAGAATAGCTGAGGTTGGAGCAGACCTCTGGAGATCATCTGGTCCAACCTCCTTGYTCAAAGCAGGGGCAACTAGAGTAGGTTGCACAGGACTGTGTCCAGTGAGGCTTTGAAAATCTCTATMTGGATACTTGAATATCTCTCGATACTTTGAATAACTCTATTTACATACTTACACATCCTCTAACATGATAATATTTGAGCATTTCTATAGGAAAAATAATATACAGTTTCTTTTGAAGTCTCTGCTTATATCCAGATTATCCTTCATCTTTGTATTCTGATCCAGCAGCATATAGATGTCTCCCAATCTCWTAACTCCTCCAGCATGCACTGTACCCCCAGGGAAGTTTTCTAGGAAGATACCAGGATGTGTATCTGAAAAGAGAGTTTCGTGTTTGTTCTTCAGCCTTGACTTTGAGCAGGCATGTTCCACGTAGCACACAAAGCATGGGAAAGCTTCTCTTTTGATGTGAGCAGGTGGTTCTGCTTTGCTTTTCCTTGCTCTTCAGGAGGCCTAGGAAGTTCTGGCAAGATGAGCAGAGGTTCTGTGGCTGCTTATCATAAGCAACAAGCATCAGTTTACAGGTGCAGAAATTCCATTTCCTTGAATCATTCTTCTTAACTCAGCTGCTGGTGACATTTAAGCAACAGCTCTACTTGTAGTCTAATAGATTAGGATTCTTTAATTCATGAGATTTAACTTCCAGCTGACTGAAAAGTTAATTACAACACAGTCTTCATGTAATCCACAAGYCCAGTAAGAATCCAGCATGTCCCAGCAGTTTGTAATACCAGATAGCAGTCAGCAATGTGGATGTGTGTTGGTCAGCCGCATATGTTAGAAGAGAAAGGATTGACATAAACTGAAGAGGAGCTGGAGAAAACGAAAATGCATTTAAGCATTTGTGCTTTGTTAGACAGCATATAGTTTTCCTATGCACTTGCTGTCCAGGAATTGATAGAACAATATTCACAGAATAAGTAAGCAAGGAAATATTGTCACCCTGCACATGTCGCCATTTTTAGGCTTGCTGAATGATTTCCAGTTTCAAAGAAGATAAAAGGAAGAGCATAAGATGACATTAAAATTAGCAGGGACATTAGAATGGCAAAGGACAGACATTTATGTTCCTCTGTAGAATTTTGCTCATGAAAGTCTGTCCAGACTGGAAGTTTCCCAGAGCTCTGCCCTAGTTTTTAACAATTTGAGGACTTTGTGCAAATAAATTTCAGCCTTTGGGATGGTCATAAGCTGCCTTTAATGCGTATGTTATCCATTTATTATCCATTTGTTATCACCATTGTGCTGTGAGACGAGACATTTTCAGTTGTGTGACATTTGCTCACAGAGCTGGGTGAGCTGAGCTGAAGAAAAAGAAAGAGGATATGATCAACTCAAGGAGATATTTGGTTCTTTGAGAAAAAGAGCAGAAATAATTTATGTTGTTTTGGGGAAAACTAATGAACGTTTTGGAGAAGCCTTGGCCACTTCCAGTGTCTGCTTCCCTGACGTTTCACATAGCTGCTAAGTACTGTTACTGAATGCGCTAATCTGCCATTTTTTTGCCACCTGTTCACTGCAGACACTGCCACTGTTTACTCTTCCATGGCTATGGTTAGGAAGGTCAGAGCTGAAGCACCTGTGTCATATCTGCTGTACTGAATTTGGGGAACATTTCAGTACATGTCCTTTGTGGTTCTTAAAACACTACTTTTTAGTGGCCTTTACAGATCTCCAGAAGACATTCCTGCCACTGGAATGGAAGGAAATGACCGTAAACAAGCAAGCAACCTCTTAACACAGGAAAAAATCAACATGGTTTCATCCTTACAGTTAGACAGGCCTACTGAAGCTCCGTCTCATTTTGTCCTGCAAGCTCAGCTCTAAAGTAGTGGTGTTCCCAGCCTTTGATAGATAGGCAGCTGTTTAACTGAGAGGAAATTTTGATCAGCATGTTCTCTGTACTCTACTCAGTGTTACCAGATCTGGAATAGGATCCCTGCCAACCTCTTAAGGTGAGCAGAAGTGACCTCAGGAGYCATTCTAACTTAGGTGCCCTCAATCACCTTCGGGAGATAACAGCCTCTCTGCAGTGACTGTACAGGCTGATTTGGAGCACTGAAGTTGGGAGCAAAAATAAAATGCCTAAAGTAGCCTCGGTTAACAGTCTGATTAACCATATACCAAACCTCTTCCACTAGCTTGCCCCTAGCATGCAGCGCTCTGCCGAGCTATTGGCATTGGAAATGAAAGACAGAACAAGCGATGGGTGTGCAGGCTTGCAGCTCAGGAGTGGCAGTGTTCAGTGACACCATGCTTTGGGGTGCTTTTGAGAGTTTGGGCCTAAACCTTTAATTTGTCTAGCTATAGACATCTGTGGAGGAGAGTCCCCGTGTTCAAACTCAAGCACTTAAAAGTTAGCCATCTAAAGCCTGACCTAGTTAACTATGGCTTCCTTTGTAATCGAGAGAGAGAAACAAGCATCCTTGGAGGACAATTCATTTCATCCCATCAGCATCTCAGATCAGATGAATTGCCCAAGCTGGGCAAAATGAGTCCCATCCATCTCTTTATGGCACAATGTGGAGTGGTTTAGAGATAACAGAGCCGGTGGTACAAACAAAAGCAGTGCAGATGTGTTGGAATGGTGCTCCACTCACACTAATCAGCCCAGCATGTTACTTCAAATAATTGCTGGATTTTAGGACTTTGCTTCACAGTTTTCAGCTGACCCTCATAGAAGTTTCTTTTGTCCATTGCCTAATAACGAAATAGGAGTCTTGTCATTAAGTTCAGGGGCTTTGGGAAAGACTGCTGCAGTTCTGGAAAGAGTTCATCTCAGCTGGCCCCAGTTAAACAAATTAACAAATGGTTTAACAGATTAATAAATATATAGTTTAGCCTTAAATCAAAATACCTGTCATTTGCCCAGAGAAGTTCTTGTGATTGTTCCATGGCATAAAGGTAGTACAGAAGTTGGCCTTTAGTGTCTCATGTTAGGTTTCTGCTTCAAACAGATAATAGTACAAAGAAAAATCTCCTTAAGAGAAATATTATAATAGCTAACATTCTTTTCCTTGATTTCAGAAAGAAATATTGCAGTTTTGTCCCTTTTTTTATATTAATGCATATTTATATTATCACAAGCTCCTGAGCTATTGCTACTTGATGCATTTTTCCTTATCAGCTGAGCTTTCTGCAACTGCAGTCTAGAGTTTATTAGCTTAAATTACCCTGATGTAAACTCTGTTAAGCTGTGGTAATACATTAGACTGCTCAAGCAAATTCTTAGTTCTGAAGGAATCTTTCTCAAAGTCAATTGTGTTCAAAAATACACTTGAGTAGGTGCCTGAATATCTCAGGAAATTGTACATGGAGAAGGGTAACCTTCAAGTGGATGCCTTAAATATCAGCTGGTTGATAGTGATGGAACACTCTTGTATCTGATTTTCCAGTGGCTTCTGTGACATCTTTTTTTATCACAGTCCAGTTGTTAGTAAACACGTGTTCTTACCTCGATTTGGTAGTTTTGAGAGTCTTGGCACAAGCTGTGGAATGAGTTGTTGTTGTCCATGTCATGCCATTTTTCTAGAACACACAAAGGATTTTGGTTTCTAAGACTGTTGATCTCTGTACCTTTAAGCAAACACCATGTACAGTTTAGTTTTAGAAAGCGTGAATCTTAATTTCAAATGTGTCTGGGAGAAAGACAGCTGAAGAGAGTGCGATAAAGTCTTTAAAACTTGAAGGACACAGAGAAAGTGAGTTGGGAATGACTGTGCACTCTTTCTCCTTCCCTGCAAGAATGTGGGTTAGCCCACAACAGTACCAAGTGTCAGATTTAAAACCAAGAGCAGCACACACAGAGCACATAGTTTAATTGTGAGTTTCTGCCAGCAAATGGTGTGGACACCAAAGGTATTAGTTGTTTTCTAAAGGATTAAATGCATTAATAGAAGTTGGGTCTATGATGGGCACAAACACAGGGAGAAGCAGCCTGTTTCGTGCTCCCTCTTAAGTTTTGCTGCCAAACTAATTGTCCTGCATGTCCTTAGTTAAAAAAAGAAAATTACCTTGTGTATGTTGCATCTTGGATTTGGACTGAAAAAGACTCTTCAGTGTCCACCCTCCCTCAGAAACCGGGATAGTTAAAAAATAGATTGTTTCATAGGCTGAATGGAGGCAGGACAGGGCAGGTGTGCTGAACATTTAGCCTCTGGTGTCCTGCCAAATGGAAAGAGCTTCTCCAGTCCTAGCAAACATATAAGGTGAGATCTGAGAGGTCTCAGATAAAACAAGACATTTGTTTCAGCCAGCCTCACTTCTGACAAACTAGTTTTCGAAGTCTTCTGGCCATCAGAAAGGAATCTAGCATGGTTGCTAGCTGCCTGAATCTCAGTAATTGAGCAGTGACACTAGCACTTACAGTGACAGATTTACAGCTGATCATATGTCTATTTTCATGTCTGAGACAGCTGAAGAGTCTTGTGAGAAATGTCGATGCATTACAGAGGGCTTTGAAGGAGCACACCRGCCTGCAGCAAGATATGGAACCAAGTTGGGTTAAACCCTTTGAGGAACCATTATAAGTCTAAAGGTAGATTTCCTAGACASGATAATGTCTTTCTTATTCCAGCAGGCCAAAGATACTGTACTCTAGAGACTGATCAGGGCTGTGGTGGCATTGAGCTTTCAGGATTTGGGAGCTGAAGGTAAGGGAATATTTAATATGCAAGTGTTTTCAGGATTGACTAACAATTCCTATCAATTCTGTCTCCAGAACTGTTAATCAGGTTCTGAAGCAACAGAGGAACAAACAGGACAGGGAAGTTCCTGAGACAGGATGAGGTTTAGGAATGGATTCAGGAGAAGTACATTTGTTTGGGGGAAGTGTAAGCGGAACGAAAAGTCAAAAGACAAGAAAGGAAGGAAGGAAAAACATAAAGGCAGAGCTAGTGAAGGAGAATGGGCTGTCAGTACTGGTTTCATTAGGGCTGGGAGAGAGGAGTCATAAGATGAATTTGGGGAGTTATGAGGCAACACGGGTGGAAGGAGCAGGTTAAGAGTAGCTAGCTGAACTTCTCCAGGCTGAAAGAAGAAGCTTGAAGGCCATCTAAGTAATAAAAGACTGGACAGGAAGCTGTCAAGTCCAGAAAACTTGCAGGGTGGGGAGAGCAATACAGGCCCAGAGAGGCAACAGGAGAATGGTGAGAAGTGATCAGGAAGAAACTCGGTGAGGAGAAGCATGGAAAGGTGGTGAAAAAATCTGCAGCTTTTAATAGAACTTGTCAGCTGAGCTGCAGAACTTATTGTGTGATTTTTGCTTTGCAATCAATATGAACTTAGTTACATTGGCTCATCTGACTGATGATGTGTCAAGAGGTAGTAATATGATCGCTCACAACCATTAAGTCTGAGGAAGGATGGAGCAAAATCACTACTTGCATTTGACTGTGTCCAGTGGCAGTAGCACATCCATGGATGCCAGTTCCCTGGCAGGTCAGAGCCRGAGGCTCTCTGCTCTGGGTTAGATGCCCTTTTGGATTTAGCAGGCAGAGGTCTGTGAGAGCTGGGCAGAAGCTGAATGTCCCATTTGTTATACCCTGCTGCATGCAATAGAAGTGATAATCTCACATGTAATGGCCTGGCAGCTGGCATTGCTGTGGTTCTCCTGTAAATAGTTTGCACCCAGGTGGAACTGGCTGTTCTGTATTCACCACCAGCGGTATTTCAGACCCTCTGGCCAGCTCTTACTRACTGCTGGATTTCAAGTTTTGGTCTCAAAAAGTGGACTCCCCTGCCAAATGGGTGTTCCTGGGTGGCTGCATCAGTGGGCAGTACTTACCTGAGTCAGTGGAGCTAGCAAGAAAATGTGTAGCTCTGCCAWCAGGGACTGCAACTTGTTTCTTAGTTGAAACTTTTCCCTGTCCCAGCATCCTCCTCGCATGCTGCAGTTGCTGGCCATCTCCAGCTGGTGTTTGTGGGGTGTGTGGCCTCCAAGCGGGAGCCAGGAATCTTGGACTCCTGCTCCCGCTAGCAGGTTGCTGCAGTATAAGGAATGCTTGACTGGGACAATATTGAGTTACAGTCAGGCCCCTGCAGGAATGCAGGACCGTGCCAGTGTGACCTGTTCAGATATCCAAAGCAATGGCAGGAGCTGCTGACAGTCTTTAAACCAGCTAGGTCAAGTTAATGTCACATCGCACCTTTGCCAAAAGGAAGGCTTCTGAAAGCACGGTCTGGAGGAGCTAGCTGGATATGTTTCCCATGTGTTCTGTATTTTTCCATTCCTTTGTTCACTTATTCTCTCAGCTCAGTGCTAACCTGCTGGGAAAATGTCAGGTTTTGGATGCTGGAGGGCAGCAGTTAAGGCCAGATGAGCCAATGTTTCCTTTGGGTTGCTCACATGGTCTCTTTTGGTTGTTTGAAGCCCCTGGCTACTATAGGATGAGTGATGAAGTCAAAAGATACCCCTGGAGGGCAGGCAATGCTCGGCAAAGAGCCCACATAGGCAGGTCAGCAGCAAGGCCTGCCTTTAGGGAGGCCAGCATGCTGAATAGGAGGTTTTTCAGCTCAAAGGTCAATCCCTGATCAGCTGCTCAGTCTTGCCATTTGAGTACGAAACATGAACTCTTGCACCAGGTCCCGTACAAGGAAACCTGGTAAGTCACAGCTCTGCTTGGACGCAAAAGCAGCCGGTTACCAGGAGCTTTTCTGAGTTCAGCGMGTTTCGTTGTACAAGCATGCTAAGAGCAATCCCAAAGGGAAAGGGTGCCTGCTCTCCGCAAAGCCCTCTTTACAAGCTGCTACTGAAAGGCAAACAAGGTGTTAGCAACAACATCCAGGCAGCARGGCTCAGAGCCGATCCAGTATACTTCGTACACTAGGAAAAGAATCTAAAGCCAGCTTTAATATTGAATGCTAACCTGAGAGCTCAGACGTCACTTCTATCCTAAATGCTGGGTCGTACATCGACAGGCTGAGGGATGGTCTGTGCTCTTTGCAGTCACAGAGAATGAGACAACCAAAGGACGTTGCCTGACGTCAGCCAGCAGACCTGCAAGGTGACTCCAAGCTCCTGCATCRCTTGATGCACAAGAGCTGCTCCTGCAGCTCTTGCTCCTCCACAGCTCCCTTCCTTGAGCCATATTCATTTATAAAGCTTACAGCTTGGACACGCAAAACATAGCAGCTCAAAAGAGATTTTTGTAAATGATAATGGCAGCACATGATTGTCAGGACCTGCACAGGGGCAGAAAGCATCTTTTGCACTTGTGTTAAATCAAATTAGAGTTTTCTTGTTCTTTTCTCTTTACAGCTAAAAATAAAGGGAACTTTATTGTGTTTTTTGATTTAAAAAAAAATTTTCTCTATAGATTTTCTTTTCCTTTGTTTTCCTAATAGTTAAAATCASATTCCATTTCATGGACTCCTTGATATGATTTCCTTTGTTATCTCAAACAGCAAATTCTTCAGCACTGGTGGGATCAATGTAGTCACTTTTTTTCCACTGAGAAACTCTGCAAATCCCTAAATAAATTCATAACATCATTTGGCCTTACCTTCCTTTCCTACTTCATCTTTCTCTATATACAGCATGGTCACCGATTTTGATAGATTAGAAAATGCTGTGCAGGGTATTCAGGTATTTATGTTCATTGCTCAGCTGGAAATAGCAAGGCCTCATCTTGCATTACAGACTCTAGTTAACAGAGTGGGCAGATTCCCATTTAGTCCRTATCTGCTCTTTGGGTGATGGAGGATGAGATCCATTTCCTAAAGACCTCAGAGTGGTCTGCAGACAGCTCTGATGGGGGTGCAGCTGCAGGAGAGGGCATCATCTGCTTAAATGGGTCTGCAGTGCCTACAGCTAACATGTCAAGAATGTTTAAACCTTTAGTATGAAGAAATCTCTAATATTTGGTTACTCTGAACATATCACTCATAAGATCTTTAAGGATTTGTTCCTTTGTAGGTTTAGGGGCAGCTTTGCTCTTCGTAGGTACTCTGTGTGTGTGTCAATCACATAAGCAATATCTTTTGGAAGGATGAACTGCAGCTCTTCTCCCTGTTCTTTCTCCCAGACTCTGGTGCAAACAGTGCAAATTTGCCCAGTCATCTCGACGTTGCCCTTTTTAAGGAAAAAAAACCATGGGGAGAAGGACTTAACTCTTGAGGTGGCTTCACAGCAGCATAATTGAAGGACTTATACTAAATGGGATGGAAATCACTTTGCTGGGAGGTATGGCTGAAGCCTCGGTATGGCTGCAGACAACAGATTCTGGAGTTTGCAAGCAGGTGGACACCAGCTCTGTCTCCATGGCGTTCGTGGTGTTAATCACAGCAATGACCAGGAAATCCCCAGCACTTGGTATTCTTCTCTCAGAGCAAAGGGGCAGGTCAAAGGGGCACCCACCTGAGCTTGTTATTCTTTTTTGTTTGTTTTATTTTGTTTCTGAACAGGAAAAAAACACTCCTCCCAGAAGCACTGAGAATATTGAGGAAGAGACTGGTGAGTTGAGCCAAGTTGTGAGATTATGGCTAGAAGAAACTCCTTCTCCCATGCAGTGTGGTCATTTCCTTTGTCACTTCAACCAGGAGTGATGGGGAAAACACTCTTGGCTTTGCCATCTCTTGCATGAATATCTGTACACCCAGCCAAATACTCAGGTCCCTTCTTAGTTCCCTGGTTTGAGTATTGTATATTATCTGCTAGGCAAGTGGGTATTTTCTTGCAGCTAGTTTTTGAAGGAAAACCAGCCCTCTAAGATGTGCAAGAAATCAAGCACAGGCAAAACTCTCACCGAAACACTAGTTACTTTTGGTGACAACTTTTGAAAACTTGTGAGAGTTTATTGGTTTTATCCACCATCCTACTAGAAGTTCTGAACAGAAAGAAAGAATTAAATCCATTACAAGAAATCCTTTGTTGCCAGAAGACAAATATGAATTAATAACAAAATTAATAACAACAAAATTCTAGTACAGATTTTGTTTTTATATGGAAAATTAAACTTTTCCACCTCCAGATTTATTTTTGTCCCCTTTACTTTCCCTCAGAGTTGGTTGTTCCCCATTAGCTCTTTGCAGGAAAACTTAGATCGATCCCACCAAATCCCTGCACTTGCTTTTATATATATGTGGGTATATCCTAGACACATAAATTCACTCGTGAATAATAGTATCACTTGTGTTACTGGGCATTTGGTGTTTAAACTCAGTCAGTCCCAGCACGGGCCATATTGTGAACACTCTCACAAACACTTGCCTTTGATCTGCAAAATCTGTAGAGGTTCTTTGACTCCCAAGCATTCATTCACCAAAGCCTTACTGAAAAAATCCAACTCTCAGATCTGCTAGGCCATGTATTTGAWGGTCCAGCCAGCTCTGTAGGGATGTTAGTATTGTGTGTGTTAAAGGGAAGGAAGCCCTCATAATTTTTGTTTCCTCTGGTTTATCACACATAGGTAAAGCCACTTCGCTCGCTTCCTCATTATGTAGTCCCTACAGATTTATATTTGGAAACCACAAGTTGTTTTATTTATATACATGCTTATTATGCTAAAAATATACCTATGTATATATGCACTTAACATAATAAGCATGTGTAATGTTTCCCAATGGACTGCGCAACACAAAGAACTAAGACCCAGAGTCTCAGCTGCACCAGCAGATGAGGAAGAGACTGAACAGCAAAAGAGCTGATGACCGTTCTCCAAATGGAGGAGTAATTTTAATTTGGCCATATTGTTTTGGGCTTTTCTATACTGTTTTAACTTAATATGAGGTTCTGAGAAACACAGCAGTGATTTGCTTCCTAGAAAGGCAAGAAGAAAGGCTTCAGGTACTGAAAAGGGATATGTGCCTTCGTATGGTATAAGACCAGCCTTCTTGGTCAGAGTGGACCAGAAGCATGGACATGTYTCCAATGACTAGGTAGTCATTTGGAGACCGTTGTTTCTGCGTATGCATGAGGGCTGGGATTGTGCTGGAAGCCAGTGACTCCCCCTTATATTGGTTCTATGGGGCCAGGTATAATCTCAGTTGTAGAGGCTTGTCTTGGCTCTTGAAGAATGGAAAACCTATGGTCTCATGTGCTGTGAAGCAGCAGGATCTTCAAGAGGCCAATGTGCTTCATTTCCAAACACACCACAAAAAA
>NW_028186369.1:42348-95423 GCF_003343005.1 Rhea americana | reverse complement strand
TCCAATAAAGGCTTTCAGGACCTTGATATGAGAGCCAACATTTGCTAGTGCCATTCCTAACTTCCTACAGTGGTTAACCCCCACCATCAGCTGTCACAAGTAGTCTTCTGCAGGGCCTCCTGAAGACTGCAAGGAGCTTATCAACAGAGGTGAATTTTTCTTTGTCCCGCTTCCAGAGCAAATGRTTCAGAAGACAGTAGACACAGATCTCTGTGTAAGAAGAAGACAGTGCTCAACTGCTTCCAGGAGATACCATGAGTGTCACYGGTAAAGACAGTTCTCCATGAGCACATTTGTTCTGGCTGTAGCTCTCCTTGTCTTATTCTTCTTTTCTTTTCTTGCTCTTGTGGACTCTGTTTCTGCTAAGCTCAACTCTCTCCTTACCAGAGTGGGGTGAGGGGACAGAAGTTGCCAACAGGCTGGCTCTTGGCAGCTCCCCATGGAAGGTGTGCAGTGGCCCTGGGGCAGGGGGTGTTATAGTAGAAGGCAGCGCTGGCTGCAAGAGTGGGCTGTGGAAGGGTGATATGGTGAGGCCAGGGGATATGGAGGAGCACTAGTTGTTTCTGGAATACTTCCCCCCTCCTACTGTGGAGCAGGAGCTCTGGCCATGCTTTGAGGAGAAGCACTGAAGAGGAAGTGGCATCATTTTTTTTCCCTGGCGTGGGCCGATGAAGAGAGTTTCTCATGAGTGGCCCAAATTGGCTGACATTTCAGCATACCTTCTACTTGGCTTCCATCATTCACTTGGTGTGTGTGTCTGGGGAAATGGGTCGATACCTTGCCTCAGGAACTTCAGTGGAAATGGAACAACCTTTCCTAGTGCGCTGTCTCTGCATGGCAGCTGAGCCCCTGATGGAGCCCAGCATCTTGCTAGCAACCTGACATGCTGCATTGGCCATGCCAATGAGATCCTGGAGGTGATGTTGCAGCCTGGTCTTGCATTGTCCAAGCCGTTCTCAGTCACTGTGCAGAGATGCTGGGAGTTCTCTTTCCACTTTTGAGCCAATGAGGAAAGGTTTCATTCCTGTTGCAGAGCCCTGCACTGCGGACTGGGAAATCCCACAAAATCAGATGTCCTGATGGACTGGAGCCAAACAGCCATGTCACAACAGGCTCAGTCCAGCTCCAAAGATTGCCATGACCTAAGTAACAGGAAAGGAAGGAATTACACCTATGGAAACTACAATGTGAACTCTTACTGCCAGGCAACTGTCTGTCTAGCTTTCTAGCCACTTCAGGAAAAGGAGGGGAGAAACGGGGATATAAAAAAGGGTGCCAAAAAGGGTGTGACCATCTTTTTTATGTTGTGAAGCCATTCAAAATCACCTCTCGGGGATTTTGTTTCTTTTCAGTTTCTCCCGGCAATGCTTACATGTTCCAAGGACATTCCACTGTTTGTGGGAGCTTGGTTTCTCAGCAGTTGTATTATAGCGGTGCTCTTTGTTTGCTGTAATGCACAGTGTATAGATGAAAATGTGTACATATATTTGAGGGGAGGACATACTTACCATTATCTAGACCATCCCCTGCTTATTTTTACCTGCTTTAGCACACATTAAGTATGAGTGCTGATTTCAGCTGAGATTAAACACAGCTGAAAGTAGTTTACATATGCACACTTATTGTTAAGTATTCCCATGTGGGGATATTGGTAGTGCATCCATTGTATACTATATATTATCTCATATATAGCAYGTATGGCATGCATTGTATGTTAATGTTTTTACACATTTTAGCCTTGTGTTGACTCTGCAAGGTAAGTTTTACCAAATGCTCTATCGTGACAATTTAGAGCTGACCCAGAGTCCCTAAGCATCAGGTTATCTTGATAGCTGAAGTAACCTTCCTCAGCCATGCAAAGTATCTGCCAGTTTATAATTAGAGCCCCTTTCCTGGACAGCTGCACAAGTGCAAAGTCAGTACAGAGCAAGATGGAAGTGAAAGGAGGGAGAGGGTTGTGCACACCTCACAGGTATCCAAGACAGGTTAATAATGTCAGCAACCATCAGGCACATCAGAGGAAGGCATCTCGGTGTGACCCACTTCCCTAGAGTGCTCCTGTTGGTGAAATAATGTCCTGGTCATGGGGCTAATAAGGGCCTAGCTCTGTGACTCCATCATGGAGACACCCAACCAGTGTCCAGGACWGGACAGACATTCAGGCAGCTTCCTCTTTTTGCCTCCAAAACATCATGAAGAAGGAAATTAAATTAAGAGAGTCCATCACCCAGGAGCCAATGTTAGGGGAAAACATATCCCTTTCTCCCAGCGTTGTCTGTAGTTGGAAGCAAAGTCTTCTCGTGCTTTCCTGAATCAAGGGCTAGGCACACGTCTGAACCTGCTTTGAAGTAGATGCAAATGTTGAAGCACTTACTGGACAAACAGTCTCAGCTTTTCATAGCTGAAATGCTATTCAAGGATGGGCACCAGGCCCCCTGCGTGCTGKAAGTACCTTTGGAAATCTGATCTGCCATGGCTGCATGTTTGTTCATCTGTATTCTGGCAAAGCTCAGTCCTCATCTTAATTTGCTCTAAGGTAAAGCCTAACTTGGGCCACTAAAGACACTTGGGCTTTACATCAGTGCAAAGAAGATGAGAAATGGGCTGGAGCAGTGAGTGTACATACAGCTCTGCAATTGGATTGATGAAAAGAAGTCAGGCTAAATAGATTCTCCCCTACCCTTCTCCCAGATTGCAATAAAGATCAGAAGTATCACCCTAACCCAGCAGTTTCCAGGTTTTGCCCAACGCCTCAGCAGTGATACTGAGCAAGTAACATGCTAGGCAGCTTCTTGTTTTGCTCTGCCCAATGACCTTGATTTGAACTGTTGTGTGTCCTCAGGCCATGAGCAATATCAGCAGGTCTTACCTGCTAGTATTTGACTGAGGACTACGGTTCTGTCTCAGTAAAAGTATCCTTTCCTCCAAGAATGATGAGTGTTTTGTTTCTCCTGTTGCTTCAAGATGCATTTGTCTTTCCACCACTGACTGCCTACATGTTTTGGTTTTGTTCTTTTCTTGCAGGCCTGAATCAACTAGTCAGCCTGAGACAGATAATACTTAGAGCAGTTGCTGGTAAGTGTTCCCCCATAACTCACTGCTTGTTTCATGTATCTCTACCAAGTTAGAGAGGTTAAGCGAATGCAGTCTTCTGACACCTGTCTGCTGTGGTCAGTAGATGCAGCTCTCCTACCAGTCCTCTGTGCCCATGGATTGATAAATGAACCCCAACCTGCTGGTCAGCTAGCCAGGAGCATGAGCCACCAGGTTCCCTGCCCCCACATCCTCCTGGGCTAGATACAACACCAGCATAACCCTGGCAAGTGGGAGCAGAACAAACTTCCTGGGCTTATTTAGGGCAGTGTTCCTTTCAGAAGGTGTTTGAATGGCCAGGAAACCTTGGGGGACATACCGGAGGAAATGGTCACAAAGAAAGGCCAGCTCCTGGAGAGAGAGAGTTCCTCACTTTCCTTCCTGCTTGCGATTAAGGGGCAATTGAAAGTGGCTTCCTCCAGAACCCTCCTGTTTATGCTGCCCAGCTCCAAGGAGTCCCCTGGGGAGCGCTTCAGAGCACAAGGACTGAACTGAACATGTTGTACCTCCAATTGCACTTCGCATTATGCCAGAAGTCCCAGCAGGCTTCAGGTTCTATGGCATGCTTCTTCCTCCCAGGCGTGTTGTTGCCTCACTTCCAAGTGCCTAGATGCTTCCAGAGAGGAGGACTGAAGTTGACCCCATCTTCTCTCTGCCTGTGCTGCTCCACTGCTACAGGAGTCCCACTTCATCCTCATATTTTATGTAGTTTCCGTGGGTAGATTTGGTTACCAGTTAGAGACTATTGTGGCCTTGCCAAAAGACAACCTGAAAGAGTTGGCAGAGGTTGGCAGGACGTTCCAGAGCCATTTAAACTGGTTGCTCACTCACTGAAAATGACTGCAGTTGGATTCATCCASCCCACAGAAAACTCCTACTTGGGGCCCGGCAAGGAGAACCTGACAAGGAAAATGCCCTCTTCCCCCTTTTTCTCATYCAGCCACCTCCATTCCTTTGCCTGTGAGGAAACTGGCAAGAGCTAAGAGATGACAAAAGTTCTTATGTTTGTTAAAGGGACCAAAAATTGAGAAATAGTTCTTTGCTATTGTTGTCATCTGCTTTGAAGCAAAACTGGGTTGGGYAGATGCTTGTTCTGGGGAGCAATTTAGGTGCCTAACAATAGGTGTCTAGTATCATCGGAGTTGCCCCCAGGAATCTATCTGGCCTCCTGCTRCCCCTCCAAAAGAGGCAGGTCTCCTCTAAGACCTGGGTCATGTCTGACTGATCTTATAGGAGTTTTGGGTGCCTTCTGGCATCCCTAATGGTACTGGACACCTATGTTTAAACATTTAAATTGTACCCTGGTTTCCTTGTGTTCTCAATATACACTTGGCTTGCAAGCCACCCCTGCTTCTTCTGATTCTGATTTCCAGCCTTTGCCAACAGAGGGCTGGACAGGAGATGACATTCTTGCTCTTTCACATTCCAAGACTGCAAAAATATCCCTTCTATAKCCCTTCCTTCCCCAGTTCTTCAAACAAGTTGTTAGTCTAGTAGGAAGTTCTATGTCTTGGCATAAGGTGACACCATCTTTTCTCTGCCTGAACCAGAACCTGATCTTGAACCTGTGTCAGTCAGGAGAGGAGTGTGGTCTGGCCCTGTTTTAGACAGAGTAGGTCTCATTAGTTCTTGGGATTTTTCCATAAGGCCAACTAAATAAGAGCAATAGCTTTATTCCACRGCCAGACAGGTAGGATAGGCACCCAGCAGGGCAGGATTTTCAACTTTCATTCTCACACCTCATTTGAGTACTGGGCTCATATGGCTAATCTTCTTCCAAGCTGACATGTCACAAAAGCAAGCAAGATGATCCACCTTCTTAGATATTACCTCTGCCTAAATCCATGGATGCTGGTAYAGTGCAGCAGAACCTCCAAAATTACAAATATAGAGAAAGTACAGCAACAGGGTGCCTTGCAGCCAGATCAGAAAACATGCTGGGTGCAGTTTCTACTTTTCRTTGCTTGGCACTGGGGCAGTGTAGCCAATGGAGACCAACAGAGAGGTCTGGGAGGAGGAGCAAAGCCCATACACGTAGAGGAGGAGAAAATCTCAGCATTGTGCTATCCCTGGGGGAACCCAAGCTGCAAGAGATCGTAGAAACAAATTTCTAGAGTCCTACAGGAGGTGCTAGAGGGCAGCAGACCGGAAATCTAACACTGCTCTACCCCTAATCCAAAGGTTTCCCTGATGTCTAGAAAGCCCCTTGAAACTACCTGCATTTCCTGGGGTGCCTCCAAATAGGGAACTGTCCCTGCCTGCCATAAATATGGCTTGGCTCTGCATGAAAAGGCAGACAGAAACGCTCTGCCTCTCTGCACAGAGCAGTCATCCAAATTTGACACTGCAATTTGCTGCTAGTTGACAGGATTGGGAAAAGAAAGGACAGGGAGAGGAGAAAGTGAAGCACATATAGACTAGAAACAAAAATGTTGGTGTGACCAGCACCAGCTTTGCTGGTTTTGCTTTCCTACCAGAGCATGGCCAGTCAGCATCTACAACTTCTCCTCCCMCTTTCAGAGTCTCTTTCTGCTTCTTACTCTTGCATCTGTATCTTTGTGACTGATCTTCAGTCAGGCTTCATTCCCTTTCATTTCTGTTCCCCAACAGCTCCAGTTTCCACTGTGTGTGGTGGCAGCTTGCAGCATTAGTGGTATTGCAGCCTTCCTGGAGGAGACCTGGAGTGAACCAAGCGGTTTGGTGGGGTGGGATGGGATAGGGGCATCTTTATGGGTGTATGCGGGTGAGGGGAGGAGGGACTGATGAACATTTAGCGTTGCATTTCTGTATTGGCTAAGGCAAAAAGCTTTCTCTGTGTTGAGGCCAGGTCAGGTACATTTGCTGTTTCTTGAGAATAAATGTCCCATCTTGTTGCACAGCTGCAGTCTTAATYTCATCAGAAGTTCCCTCACTGAAGACAGTGCTCTGCATCGAGCCTCCTTGCCTGCTCCTGCAGCAGCCTTAGCTTCCACACAGCTGCTGAGCCTGATGAGCAGCACATGACACAGAGAAAAAAAGCAATGCATAAAAACAGAAGGGAGAATCTCAAGAAACGCTACATGATTTGGCCTGGCCTCTTCCTTTTACTAAGCCAGTGCAACAAGGGCCGGTTTCAGGCCATGCAGAATGCAAAATTATTCCACACCCTGAGGACTGCTGGCACTGGTTTGAGGATCCTTTGGGCTACATTGAGATGGGGTTTGTACAAACACAGATGAAACCAGGCAGCTGTAGGTGTGCCTCTGGCAGTGCTTTTTGCCATCTAGGGGGCAAGACCAAAGCTGTTGCCTACCACTTTGATTTAATGTTTGCAAACTGAAGGAGAAGCCAGAAAGCACTGGGATTGAGCCCTGGAGTGCATCCCTCTTTAGAGCTCAGTTCCCTTTTCAATGGTTTTTCAAAGCCCCCTCGCATACATCAGTGCTGGGAAGTTAGAGGAGCTGGCTGTGACCAACTCCAGTGAAGCTCAGAGCCAGTGGGCAGGAGCTCAGTGGGGAGGAAGAGTTAATACAGCTGGTGAAAATACTCAGGGTGCTGATCCCACTGTCCTAACCTGCTAAAAGCCATCCAGCAGCTTTTTCAGTCCCTTTTGGCAATGTAAAGGCTGCTCCCAAAGGCCTTGTAGCACTGTCACTTTTTCAACCTGGGTCTGCAGCAAGAATTTTGGGTCCTCTGGCTTTTTGCCTTTGTACCGCTACCTGTTGGGGCTGGGAGTAGAGCCTTCCTGAAGACTGGCAGGGCGTTGCCTAGGTGCTTTTTGAGGATGAGTGAATTCTCAGTCATATGGTGAGTCTTAAACATAACACAGATGGGTGAGAGATGTGAAACCCACCCCACTGCTGGGCTGGGACATGAGATTTGTAAGGGAACACTGCCTGTTAAATAAACCTGCTGCTGGACTCCTGCTCTGGAGGAAAGGTATATAAAGGAGCATTTCTAACAGCTCCATAACCACAAGTCCTTCCTCTGGGACACAAAACCAATGAGACCTTGTGGGCAGCACAGTATCAATGAATTNCATGCAGAAGCCACAGCCAGTGCAAGGTTGTAAGTACAGTACCATGCAGGTTACCTTTAAAAAGAATGGGGAACAGACAGAGCAATCATGCTTCAAACTGTAGTTTGGTGTGCGTATTAAAGCCTTAGGGGCTACCAAAATAAAAGATTGACACTTGCTGAAGCCAATGCTTCCTAGCAAATCACCTCAGTCTACCAAAAAAAAAAAAAAAAAAGAAAAGAAACTCTCAGCCAGCTCTCAATTCACAAGCTTTATAGGCAGCAACTGATTCAAGACTTTGGGGAAAGAAAATAAATGAAGTGAATAAATAATAAGGATTTCATCTAGAGTGGATGCAGGTGAGCAGCATAAAGATGCTGACAATGGCCTCCAAGCAGACAATAACAGCTCACCCTCGAGAAAGATGCCACGACAGGAACTCTCAGAGCATTGGTGGCTGTTAAGCAGCTTCTACCAGGAAGGACAGATAGGATGGCCATGCTCTCAGACCCACTTTCCCTTAACAAATGACAAAAAACCCATTGGAGGGATAGTGTCCGCCAGAGACAGACTGGTCAGCTTGGAAGCGTTGCCTGGGTCCCGCAGGACAGGGTCTCACATTTTTTTTAGTTGTATTCTCTAATCCTGGACGCAATGACTGTTGGGGTCGCACTGCATTTGATGCTGTCTTTCCAAGCAGGATCGAGGTGGCATATAAAGCCACCTGCCGGCTCTTTACACAAGGGGAAGGGGAGAAGGAAGAAGACTGCAGCTCCTGCAAGTCTCCATTCAAATCCCACACAGATTCCCCAGGTCCTGAGGTCTGATCCTAGAGGTGGGACGTATCTTGCAGTTCAGCATCACAAAATCCTGTCTGAGAATTACAAAATGGCTGAGACTGGGAGAGACCTTTGGAGATCATCTAGTCCAACCCCCCTGCTCAAGAAGGGCCACCTACAGCAGGTTGCCCAGGACCATGTCCAGGAAATTTTTGAATATCTCCATCAATGGAGATGCCACAACATCTCCAGACAACATGTTTGAGTGCCCAGTCACCCTCACAGCCAAAAAGTTTTTTTCTTTTATTCACATGGAACTTCCTGTGTTTCAGTTTGTGCCCGCTGGCTCTTGTCTTCTCATTGATTGCACCACAGTTTAGCTTCCTGATGAGTAAATGTTCCTCCTCACCCAAGCAGTAAATGTCTGACACATCTTTCAGCTTGCAAGGGACATGCCAGCAGCCCCCAAAACACTTTATTACAAGCAGCAAGGAAGTCTCCAGGTCCAAGGGAGCAGTGCATTTTAGTCATGCTTTGCAGTGGTAGTGTTAGAGGCAGCACTAGTTAGTCCAGAGGTGTCATAACAGCCTGCGATATAGATTAGCTATAAAAGAAAAACCCTGTTAACTGCAGGGAGGGAGCTCAGAGAAATGAGATTTCTGTCATGACAGATTTCTGTCATGACAGCAGAACACACATTTTGGGAGTGCTAGTCCCCACCCAGGCTCAGACCACGCAGGTCCTCCGATTGCACTGCTGATGGGATGTAGGTCCCCTGCACATACACACGCAAGGCACTTCCCTTTGGCATGGGCCACGCACAGCTCCCCGAGGCTGAGGCCGTGGCCTTGGCAACTGTAGCATCTTTGCAATTATTGGAGCTGGCCAGAGCACAGCTCGGCACCCTCACCCCGCCAGTGGTACCAGAGGTGCAATCAGAGGCCTGGCACTCAGCACGGTGGTGTCCATGTAGGTGATTTAGTAGATCCATGCTCCGTGAAGCTGAGCATTGCTTCCAGGATGCCTGAAGATGTTCTACCAAGGCAATCTCTAGCGATCTTTGTGTGTATGTATCTGTATGCACAGCAGAGTCAGCTTGTTCTTTGTACTAACTGTTAGCAATCAAAGCCAAACCAATAAACACTGAGCTCTTAGTGCCTCCTGCCTCATTTAGTCAGTGAATCGAAGCTTCTTTGCCCATGTCTTCACTTTGCCTCTCTGCACACTCCAGYCCACCCACATGCCTGAGCACAACCCGGCCACGACTGCCTGACCTGCAGGACGCAGTGGATTGGCAGGGCACAGTGCCCATGGCCACAGCTGGTCATCAGGACATAGCGCCCACAGCCAAAGCTGCTGCCCAGGGCAGGGCACCTATGGCCATGGATAACGGGCAGGGCACAGTGCCCATGGCTGTGGCTGACTCACTCCCACTCCTGCTGCCACAGCCACTGCCACCAACCTGGCACAAACTCAYGTGACCATTGCAGTTGCTGAYGCTGTGGCTATGTTACTGGGTCACRTTGTGTCTGGCCACATCTCCAGCTTTCCACTAGGTCTGGTGTTGTGTATCCTCCCATGGCCAGCGTAAAAGGCCAAAGAACTGCCGTCCCGTGTGGTCCRGCCACTGGGCAGGAGGCAGTGGATGTGCTGCCACCATGGCTCTTCCAGTGGCCATCACAGTGAGTGGAGGAACTCACCCAAACACCTTCCCTGGCAGCTTTGCCATCCCAAAGCAACGTTGCACTGGAGCCGTTTCAGCCCAGGCCTGCTCCTACCTAGATGTTACTGGTGTCCCTCAGCCAGGACAACACCCTGGKTGAGGCAGAGGTCCCACTTGTCTCCCATATGCCCAGGATTCCT
This sequence comes from Rhea americana, assembly GCF_003343005.1. Classification (NCBI taxonomy): domain Eukaryota; kingdom Metazoa; phylum Chordata; class Aves; order Rheiformes; family Rheidae; genus Rhea; species Rhea americana. The sequence continues at coordinate 85,691 of NW_028186369.1, read as the reverse complement.
GTCCCTGACTTCTGCGTCTTCTCTGAGTCTCAGCCTGAGACAAAACTTGTTTGCCCAGGTACCGAACTGGCCAAGCTCCAGAAACTTTAACAAAGGTAAGTGAGAGAAAGAAACCAGCTTCCTCTGTTGAGGATGTATTTTTGACACAACACTCCTTCATAAGGCATCTGAGCCTTCCAGGTTTTTCCTGCTTTTAATAGGCCCAATTGACAGAGGTTATTCAAAATACAGGCAGGAAACACGTTCTGACAGCATGGTATGTTTTCCTAATTAAGGAGCGGTTAATTTTTTTGTACAGCTATGCAGTGGCCTCTGTTAGCAGCCCTGCAGCGCCGAACACCATCTGCGTGGGATAGGGATTCCCTGTGGTCCCATGCCTGGCCTTGGGCTTCCCATTGGAGCTCCGATGGCAGCTCCTTACGGTACTTTTTTGTCATTTTCTCCTAGCAAGGGGATTGAGAAGTGATTGGTCATTGGTGGTCTTTGAAAAATAACAAAGCTAGAAGCAGACTGCTCTTCAAGCTGGCTGCACATGAAGCAAGGAGTTGAGGCAATGTGCTACAAAGAGCTTGTGGTTCCCTTCATGGGCTGGCTGCTGAGAGATCTCAAAGAAAGTGGAAGGAAGTGAAAAAGTCCAGAAGCCTTTGTTGCCCACCTTGTTTGTAGTGCCAGGGCAGTGTGTTGTGGTCCACACATGGGTTGAGCTCTCTCTCACATGGCAGAACTCCACAGGCTTTAGGAAAAGGGAATTACATCAACAGCTGAACTGCCAGGATGCAGTGGACCTGCTAGGCCAAATGCAAAGACACTTTTTCAGTCAGTGAGTTCCTTTAGGTCATTGCACCTGAGCGAGCTGGGTTCCTTGTGGTGCCTGTTGCTTCTGCCCTAGCAACAAGCCCAGCGCTCATTCCACGGGCTCCCTCTCCACTGTTAGGTTGATTTCCTGGTTACCATGAATATTTCCAGGCAAAGCCACATCCTCATTTCATTTATCTGAAACACAACTGATGCTTCCCCCCTCTCCTCTGAGACACCTCATCGCATCTCGCCTCTCCTCAGGTCAATGGATAGCTCCTCTTCCCACCTGAGTAAGGCTTGGTCCCAGAGGTCTCTCATCTTTGGGGCTGCTCAATTTCCACCTAGATTTTCTTCCCAAACTCCATGGCTCRCCTGTCCAGGACATGCTCCTCCAGGGACCATAGTGTACAGTGCCTGGAGTAGGTTAGACAGTATGGATATGGCTATACCCAGTCCTCCTAGGCAGCAGATACGGACACCCACAAAAACAGTGAGAGCTCAAGCTACTCTGTGCAGTGGCCTAGAGTTCCTCTTCATCACAGGTCCATATCCAGACAGATTCRTCACAAAGTGAATTTGGACATCTGCAACAAGGCAGACCAGCCATGATAAAAGCCATGAATGTGAAGCACAGCCCCACATCCTGCTCCARCACCCTAGACCCTCCTCTGCAGCAGGCAACAGAATCACAGTCCCCATCCWGCAGCAGGGAACTGTGGCCTGACCTGCTCCACATCACATAGCATGTCAGGAATAGAGCCCAGTTGTCCAGCACTGCAGCTCCCTCCTCTAAACTTTGCTGGGACTGTTTAGCATTTAAACTCCCTTGTTAGCTGGAAAAGCTTTGAGGAGGGTTCAGCCAACTGCTAATTGAAACCAGAATTTTGTGGATGCCTTAAGCTTTTACTGTCTGGGTCCCTGCTTCTCCCCCACTGGGTCCCTGCTTGGTTTGTTGGCCAGCAGCMCCTCCTGGCAGTGGCTCAAGGGAGGCTCCCTTCATCTTGTGGGGCCTTCATCACAGGAAGTCTGATGTTCTGYCCCCAAATTTCTCCCAAGTTTCCCCCTTGTTCTGTTTTCCACAGGCTGGTGGGCTACAGAACAGCTGCAAAGGACAAAAATGGGTCAACTGAACTTTCCAAGGGCCGAGGTCACGCTTACAACCAGAAGGATGGGAGCTTGGAAGTACGCTGTCTAGTAGTGGGTCTTCAGCAAGGCAAGCGGCATAGAGTCTCAAAGTGGGTCTAAGATCCATTGCAAGTGTGATGGGAAGTCATGTGTTTCTGATTGCACCATTCTGGTCCCAGAAAAACAGYGTTTCACAAGGATGACTCAAAGCTAGGAGTGTTCCCCTTGTGAACAGCTTTCCATGGAAGAGCTTTCCCATGTTCAGTTCTAATTCAAGAACCTCATGACTGCATAAATACAACAGCTCCAGGATTTKACAGTTAAATTTAATAAACCCTATCAGGAGGAACGTTGGCTTTCTGCTCTCATCACTGTATTACCGTACGGAAGGTGGAGATGTCTGGAGGCTTGTGGACAGCACTTGTGCTGCAGAACTCAAATTCAGCTCCTCCTCTCAGCATAATGTGCCAGAGCAACAGATTAGACAAGTCAAAATGCTAGCAGATCAGAGCAGTTCCCTGCAGCACCTGTAGCATGGGAACAGAAGCTCATTTCACAGCCATGTGAAGCAGAAACCAGCCACTGCAGCAAGGTCCCCGTTCGGGGGGAGGCAGTCACATAGCCTGGATATGAAGAGACAGGAGGTGGCTCATTGAGTCTTTGGCCATGATACTTAACACACTTGTGCGAGGGAAACTCTCTTTCTTTTTTTTTTTTTTCCAGATTAGCTATCTTGTCATTTTGTAGCCATGCAGAGTGCTCAGGAGCAGCAATTAGCTCCGAGTGGTCATAAAGTTCATTCCACCCTCGTCTCAGGCAGGCACTGGCCCAGTACTGCTTTAGGGAAGCTCAYGTTGCCAGAGTATTTGCTAGCAATGCTGGGGGCAAGCTCATACTGCTGAGGTCCTTGCTGACACTGCTGCGAGGAACGTATCTCTGCTGGGGTTTCCCTTGCTGGTGAAGGTACCCTGGCCTAYGCTGTTTTACATCCCAAAGAGCACTTGAGGAAAGTATCCTTCACCTCTTGGCTAAACCTCTCTTCCAGTAATAACAGARTCTGTGATGATCCTGGCAGCTGCGGAGGATGCAGCTCCACCCAACCAGCCAGCGAGATCTGCAAGCTGGGAAAAAACACAGCCTTCTGGCATGATTTCCATTTCCATTGCTTGCTTCCAGTTACGAGCAAGAGGAAGACATCAGAGTGCTGAGTCATGGAGCAAGAGTCACATCTGGCACAGCTGCAGGAGCAGCTGCTTCATTAACCAACTGATTGGGAATTGAGTTCAGCCCAGAAAGGGAGCCTCCTTCTCCCACCAGGTGATTCATCACATCAAATATCCAGCGGTTACTGGAGCCAGGACAGTAATAATACGTGTTTCCCAGCAGGATTATCCAGTATATGGAGACTGGGCAGCTCCATGAGCAGGTCTCAGAGAAGCAGGGCACTAGGGTGCCTTCATGGGGAGAAGGAGGAAGACCTAGCCTGCCTCATCTCCCTCACCAAGGAGGGGAGGACTTCCGTGGGTCCCAGTACAACCTGCTTGGGGCAGCTCCAAGCTCCCCAGGCCAGACGTGAGGTGCTGTTCCAGAGGCAGGCTGGGCRCGAACACTTGGCACCAAGGTAAGGCTGTCAAGCTCCAAGTGTTTCAACTGCTGAAACCAGTGTGGAGCGTGACACATAACTCCCCTGCGCTGCTACGGTGCGAGTCCTGGCTTAAGTATGCTCCAAATCCACCCATCCACCTCCTTTCCCAGGGGGAGAAAGGGTGTCTGGGAAAGTCRGAGATGTTCTTCTGGGACAAGTAAACTTCTTCTAGGGATGGATCTTTCAAACGGCTGTGCTAGAGTTTTACACGCAGGTTTCTCTACAGTGCTTGGATTATCCTACAGATGATTAGAACCGTTTTGCTAATCACTTATTTAATATAAGACTGCCGAATGCCTCTCACTTCCCACATTAACATTAGCTTTGCAGCTTCTAGCTGCCCCAAAGATGCCTCTCRTGCGTGTGTGTTTGATTTCACTGCCTCTAACATGGACTATTTGGAGGAGAGCCATCAGCTCAGCATCCTCAGGATGGGATCTTAGGGGACCTGAATATCAGGATGTCTCGAATCCCCCTTAGAAAAAGCATTTGCTTTCTCAGCTTGCACATTGCTTTCCTTTAAAGATACCATGGCAAATTCACCAGCCTCAGTAATTCTGTGCTCCCACCTCGGTTTGGCTGCGCAGACTCAAACCTTTCTTCAGCGCCGGAGGCTGCCGCTCGCCGGTGCAGAGCAGAGATGGCCCCAAGCCGGGGCCAGCTCTGCTCTCGCTCCGAGGGTGGCACGAGGCCAGACCCGGCGTTAACCTCGCCGCCCCGGGGACCGGCGTGCAGCGCGTACGGGGCGGTGGCGAGTGGGGCGGCAGCGGGCGCCGCCGGGGGGCCGAGCTCCCGCCCCGACGGGCGGCGCTGGGAGTGGAGCGGAGCACGGCGCGGGGCGCGGAGCGGCACAGTGAGTGCGGGCCGGGGGCGGCGGGGCGAGCAGTGGTGGGGGCTCGGCGGGCGGTGGCGGCGCCTCCTCCGCTCGCGGCCCCGCGGGATGCTCGGCAGGCGCAACCGAGCTGCGCCTGCGCCRGCGGCTCGGGCTGCTCCCGGCTCTTCCCTCTCTCCCCAAGCTGCTGTTTCTGTGCCGTTTCCCCGCCTCAATGGCAGCCGGCGCAACCCCCCTCTTGCCTTTCCTGTCATGAGCCACTTTCTCCAAACTGTTCCATAGTCAGGACCCGTCTCTGTCTGTGGCCCGGCCGGCCCGGTCCGTGCAGGCAGAACGTGTCCCATTCGATAGAGGTGCTGAGCTCCGCTGGGAAGTCCCTGGCCCAGCTCTTGCTGTAAAGCCTTGTGTGACTCTGGGGGAATTCTTGTTTCCACTTTTTTTTTTCCCAATCTGTTGTGGCTTTGCTGCTGTCCTGCGCACACCGTTGGACAGCAGCCTTGCCCGTGTATTCCTCATTCCCTCACCTTCCCCCCCCCCAACTGAAATGGGGGGAGAACACGCAAACAGGATGAAGGTGCGTTTGTGAGGGGGGAGAAGCCCGTACGGATAATTGCTGTGGAGGCTGAGCAGGGGGAAGAGTCTCCCAGAGAGGGATATTAGCAGTGATGGAGAAGCTCCATGCCTGAAAGGGGAAGGAGGCATTTCCAGTACTGAGCATCTGAGAGAAGAGAGCAAATCTGAGGAGCAGTCCTGTGCCACGGAAGGATAGGAAACATGTGGGCTTCTCAACCTACTGTGGCATGAGAGCAGAGGAAGTTAAGGACTGTCAAGCAGAGCGAAAGGGGAAGGCGTTTCGGGGCAGGCCGGCTCTCTGTGACCTTTCCATCGGGGGCCATTCTTCGGTGGAATCACTGTTAACTTCATGCTTTGCAGTTTCCTCACGTTTAGTCCGAGCTCTGCCCAGGTGCCAGGTCTCCCCTCCACCGAGCCTTAGCTGTCCCACAAACTCTGGAGCTGAGATCTGCCGCTGGATGGTCAGGAAGAATGATCACTGCTTGAGGAGACATCTCCGAACTAGCTTTAGCGTAGCTAGTTCAAGTGGCAGCCGCAGGGATAACCGTGGCCGTCCGGGCTTGCTTGCCATCCCCTCCTCTTTATTTCCAGTCCCCACTGCAGGAGAGACTGTTCATCCTTGAGACCTCGCTCTGGAAAGAGTTGAGCTGTGCTCTTTCTCGCTGAGAAATCCTCATGGGCGAATGGCTCTGGAGAAGGTGGCTGAACTGCTGGCTCCTTTTTGTGGCAGGAGGCACATTCTCGCTCGGACCATTGCTGAGGCCGTGCTTGGATACAGAGGGGCCAGGGCTTTCCCCGTGCTCTTCACGGTCTTCTCTGTCTCCTCCATGCTTCATCTGCCAGAGCCGCAGCACGGGGTTGAGTTAGTGTGGCCTAGCTAACCTGTTCTCTTCTTCCCCACCCTCCCCTGGGTGGAGAAGGGGCTGATTGTCCTTTCTAATGCCATTTTGTGTTAATGCTTGTGGAACATACTGGATTCAGAGTAACATCCGTTAACGCAGTCACTGTACCACTTTGAATGTCCAGACAAGGCTCAGGATTTTTAATGCTGAAAACAGCCCGTTTCCGTCCCGTAGCACTCCCTGTTATGCATCTTGGTAAACCTGCAAAGAAACAACGGGAGAAAAGTTAGAGATGTCCACGTGTACTGGGGCTTTAAAACCGTTAAATTGCACTGGTGTGTTTTTGTGCTTCCTAACAAATTCTTCTCTTTTTTTTTCTTTTTTTTTCTGTTGTTTTCCGTTTTCTCTTTCTTTTCTCTCTTTTTCCCTCCACCTTTGAAGGAGCTTAGCCAGGATATCCCGTGTTCAAACCACCCCCTTTTCTGCCTGATCTTTGTGGGCTTGCTGCTTTGCTTCACAAATCTGAACTACCCGAAGAAGTGTGCCTGGCTCTTCTAGTCAGCAGCCAGGTCCAAGGCTTTGTGTTGCCATTTTGCGATGGCCAAGTTGTAGCAGTTTCCTTCCATGCTCCATTTGTGGCTGTGAGAGGGACAAGCCCCTTCTCCTCCAGATTTGAACTCAAACAGAAGTTCTAGTCCTCATCATGGGAGCTGCCAGGCTGGTTGGACTGACAGTACTTGTTTGCATCTGGTTTCACAAAGTTGCTGCTCAGAATCTTATAAAAAATTCTAGAGCCCAGAAAACAGAACATACTCTTTTGATCAATGAAGTCAATGCTGACAGCCCAGGAGAGGACACTTCTGAGTTTGTGGAGCTCTATCACACCAGTGGTCGAACTGCCCGCTTAGATGGCTACTATCTGGTCTTTTACAATGGCAACGGAAACCAAGCCTACAAGGTTTTGAACCTCCAGGGCAAAGTTACTAACAGCCAAGGGTTTTTTCTCATTGGCTCCTCTTCTGTAAATCCTGATATGGTCATTCCTAAGAACACCATCCAGAATGGCCCTGATGCTATTGCCCTGTATTACGGGAAAGGGAATTACAAGGAAGGCATGAGTGTCACAAGTGATGGTCTGGTAGATGCCTTGGTCCATAAGATTAAGAAGACAGACAGAGCAGATAAGTTGGTCAGTATACTGACCCCTGACAGAGATGCTTTCCTGGAGGACTCCACATTCAGGACCTTGGATGAGTCAATAGAAAGATGCCRTGGGGCTGATTCTCAATGGATCTTCCAAGTGGCTGTGCCCAGCCCAGGCAAGGACAACCACTGCATCCTAACTTCTCAGCTGAATGCATCTACTGTCCTGATTAGCGAGGTCCATGCTGTATCTTCCTCTGAAGAATTTGAGTATATAGAGCTTCAGGGTCCTCATTCCACTGTGGTGAGGGACATCGTTCTGGTGCTGATCGATGGACGGACCAAAGACGTTTATTTCACCATGGACATTTACGGCAAAACCTCCCTAGATGGGCTACTTCTGATTGGGCCAGAACAAAGCCAAATCCCAGGTAAGGACTATGTTCTGATGACTATCTAAGAGCTGGGAGAACGTTCAGTCAAGTTTGGGCCTGGGAGATGCTGTCTTTTTTTTTTTTTTTTTTTTTTTTTTTTTCTGTTTGACATTGTGATAGATCAATAAAAATGTGAGCTCAGTACTCAGTGGCAGATAAAATGTAAAAAAATATTATAAAATTGGGAAGAGAATTACAAAAAGCAGATTAAATATTAGAATTATGAGGAGAAGAGAACGAAATGGAGGCCATCCTGATGCCACTGTATAAATTTGTATCTTGAATTGTATCTTGTTTGGCATAATACCATAATCTCACAAAGGATAGATTAGAACTGAAAAAGTTTGGAGAAGGTCAGCAAGGATGGTCAGCGGTCTGGAAATGCTTCCATACGAGGAACAACTAAGTAAGCCAGGGCTCCTCAGCATAGAAAAGGGAAAATTTAGGAGGGCCATGATAGAGGTTTCAGAAATGTGAGTAGTCTGAAGAAAACGGACACAGATCAATTGCTTACTGTCTCTTCTGGTACAAGAGCTAAGGGACATCAAACAAAGATGGAAGGAGATAGTTTCAGGACAAACAAATGGAGGTGGTTTGTCCTGCAGTGATGGTAGAGCTGCAGAGCTCCAGGGTGAGGGAACTTGTGGAAGGTCAGAAGTTTACATAGGCTCATGCGGGAACCGGGAAGGCTCATGAAAGAAAGATTCCTGTAGGTTAGCTAAATACACAAAAGTACATCCAGTGTAAGAAAGTCTCTAAGCTGAAGATAGATACTGAGAAAACATTAGGGGGAAGTGTCATGTCCAGGGAAGATTAGGAGATGCATACATCTGTGTATAGTCACCTTTGGGAAGAAAGTAAATCTCCRGTCTGACCAGTTCTGACTGTTCTGATATTCTTGGACCATGTCTGAGGATTTGAAGCATTATGCAAATGCAGRCAAAAGGTGCGAGCACAGGGGCTTTTCTTGCATTGAGTCATCTTCAAATGTAGAAGATCACACTTGTATAAGTTGCTTGAAACTGGGATCTAAACTTCTTTCTAGCTTTCAAAATTTCTTCCAGGCTATCAGAGGAAGATTGAATGTCTTGTTATTTTGGGCACTTCAAAAGAAGACTTTGGCAACTGGAGACACTGACTCTGCAGATATCTTGTGTAATTGTCTGAATCATGAGCTCTGAGTCAGAGTTTGTCATCTCTTACAAATCTAGTTCCTATGTTGCAATTAAACATATATATAAAAGTGGTCTTTCAGAATCCGTAGTTGGGTTGCTAAACAAAATCAGAACAAGGCTCAGATGAATACCGCAAGAAAAACATAGAGCTGAAGCCCTTTTAAATTGAAGTCTGGCCTCTTCATGATGGCTCCCAGCAGCTCCTCCCAACGCATTTCATTGCTTTGTTTTGAAAGTGGCTACCCAAGACACCAAGAGCAGCTGTATGCTATTAGCTGGGAGCTGAGGATCATGTTAGTTGCTGACCTTTGCTCTCAAATGCAAAAGGAAAAAGCAGCTGTAGAGTCATAAAAAAGGAGAGAAGAAAGATCCCAGTCTGCTGTAGCAGGAGGAAGGTGGTTCAGGAAGAGCTTGGAATGGAGCTTACCCTGACAGCTCTGGCCAAAAGAGAGTAGATTGCCCAGGCAGCAAAAGCAGGAACTGCTAGTAGCCTCTGAGCCAAGGAGRTACATCTCCCACGCAGAGGCAAGAGGATAGGTTCCAGAGCTTCTGGTAGCTGTGGATTACCCTGTCAGTCTGTGCATCCATCCTGGCTGCCTCTTCCCCTTGCCAGAGCCTCCTAACACAAGCTGCCTCCTCATTTCAAGGGGAAGTCCTGCTTGACCAATCTGATAGCCTTCTAGGATGGAATGACTGGATGGGTAGATGAGGGCAGAGCAGTGGACACTGTGTACCTTGACTTCAGCAAGGCTTTTGACACTGTCTCCCATAACATCCACCTAAATACGCTCAGGAAGTGTGGGTTAGATGAGTGGACAGTGAGGTGGATTGAGAACCGGCTGAAAGGTAGAGCTCAGAGGGTCATCATCAGTGGCGTGGAGTCTAGTTGGAGACCTGTGGCTAGTGGTGTCCCCTAGGGCTCAGTACTGGGTCCCATCCTGTTCAACTTTTTCATCAATGACCTGGATGAGGGGACAGAGTGCCTCCTCAGCAAGTTTGCTGATGATACCAAGCTGGGAGGAGTGGCTGACACACCAGAGGGCTGTGCTGCCATTCAGAGAGACCTGGACACACTGGAGAGCTGGGCAGAGAGGAACCTCATGAGGTTCAACAAGGGCAAGTGCAGACTCCTGCACTTCGGGAGAAATAACCCTACGCACCAGTACAAGCTGGAGGCCAACCTACCAGAAAGCAGCTCTGCAGAGAAGGAACTGGGAGTGCTGGTGGATGACTGATTGACCATGAGCCAGCAATGTGCCCTTGGGGCCAGGAAGGCCAATGGTATCCTGGGCTGCATTAGGAAGAGTGTTGCCAGCAGGTCGAGGGAGGTGATCCTGCCCCTCTACTCAGCACTGCTGAGGCCTCATCTCAAGTACTTCGTCCAGTTCTGGGCTCCCCAGCACAAGAGAGACATGGAGAGAAGACTGAGGGGGGATCTCATCAATGTGTATGAGTACCTGAAGGGAGGGTGTCAAGGGGACGGGGACAAACTCTTTTCAGTTGTCCCGTGTGACAGGACAAGAGGCAATGGGCAGACACTGAAGCACAGGAAGTTCCGCCTGACCGTGAGGGGGAATTTCTTCCCTGTGAGAGTGACAGGGCACTGGAACAGGTTGCCCAGAGAGGTTGTGGAGTCTCCTTCTCTGGAGACAATCAAGGCCCACCTGCATGTAACCCTGTCTGATGTGCTCTAGGTGACCCTGCTGAGTGGGGAGTTTGGACTAGATGATCTCCAGAGGTCCCTTCCAACCTTACTGATTCTATGATTCAATGATCTCTGCCTCAGCTCCCACCTATTGCTCCTGGCCAGATCTCGGGGCCCCAGCTATCTCCTCCCCACTGAATCCCCTCGCAGCACCTCCTTACCAGCCTTCCTGCTATTCCCTGTTTAGAGCAACAAATTGAAGCACATCCAGCGCTGGTCCCAGGAGAGCTAGGGTGCTGGGATCATAGCTTTGAATTTATTGTCTAAACTCTTCTCTGGGTCTAGTCCTCAGCTTCACTGTGCTTCTAGCAGAAGTTGTTGCTCCATGGCCCTGGCTTGAGGTTGGGGGGCATAAATTTGGTAAAGACTAAGAGAAGTACCATGGTTGGCACCTCTTCCTCTTCARTCTGGCTCTCAGTGTGGTCTGAACAAATACTTAACTTAGGGGAATCTAAAAGCGCTGATGAATGCATAAACTGAGAGAGATCAGAAGAAATCCCTCTCTTTTATACCATCCTCCTAGCAGTAGCAGATAAAAATACTTCTCCAACCCAAGCTTTTTTTAAAAAAAAAAAGCAGCTGAGAACCTTTTTAAAATTCAAGCCACTCCAAATAATCTCTTACCAAAAGTAGAACAGCTGATTGTACGCTTCAGCTCTGCTTTTCGCACTGGAGAAAATGTTCTTCCTTTTCCTTTGAGTGAGTTGGGGCTGCCAGCAGTTAAAAAACTACAGGGATTCAAACCAAGTGATGTGAGAGCACAACCAGCTTTCAGACTAAGAAGGACATTTCTAGGGATCATGTTGAACTGTTCCTCAAGACTCACTCAAGTCAAGAAGGTGATTCTAAATATGCTTTGGCCTCTCATGATTCCCACTTTCATGTTTATTCCCTAGGGTCCTTCAGACAAGGGGGAAATACTGGAATTTCAGCAGTCTGCTGCATTTTTGCATCCTCAGCACTTCCTACTGGGTGTCGGGAAAGGAGCGTGTAAAGGGCACAGTAAATGCAAGGAGGGGAATTGGGAAGCTCGGGATATTGAGAAATCACCAAATTTCAACCTTAATTCTGTTTACTGGTATCTTGGGCCTTGCTGAATACACATATATGTATGTATATAATTGCAGTATCTGTAAAAACCAAATACTGTTAGTTAAACACTAAAAAAAATGTAAATCTCTAAATATTTTTATGCACTATTAGAGTAGCTACTCCTAGCTCATTTTGCAGAGCTCTTTTAGAATTAAAAATTGACCTTAACGTAGTCATATCTGCACTTCTCCAGTTCTCCTACTTATGCATGAATCAGCTTCTCTTTTAGTAGAACCCAAATAGCAGAACAAACTCTTCTCCGACTTCCCCCTCCAGTCTCTTCCCAAACTGATCACAAAGGGAGAAACTCAGCCCGAAAGAACGTGAGAAACGCTAGTGAGCAGAGGCAAGAGCTGCAATAACCAGCCCCGCTCGGAATTAGCGTGCCCATTCTCGGAGTTAGCGTGTCCTGATTTCCAGGCTCTAAGTGATGCTGCTTTCCTGCTTGTGCATTTGTTGTGCATTTCCTACGTACTGTTGTTTTTCCTTTTCTTTCCCGGGGCGCAGTGGATTTGCCGTTTCCCCAGAACTCTAGCAGCCCCGTCCTCAGAGATGGTGCCAATGCCGTCGCCCTCTACCGAGGCAGCAGCAGCAGCTTCGTCCTGGGGAAAGCGCTGCCAGCGGCCGACCTGGTGGATGCGTTTGTATACACGAGCAACGAGGGACCAGACCCTGAGCTGCTGGAGATCCTGACCCCTGGCAGACCTGCCTATGAAAAAAAGTGGTGAGGGGCTTCTCGTTGGATAAGGCTGGGAAGAGAATTTGCCCACTAGAGTTGTCCTTGCCTACTAGAGTCATCTTTGACTTGTGTCTTTACCCTTCCAAAGYGGGGCATTGACTACGAGGAGGTTTAGGTCACCTTTGAGAGGAGAGCAGCTGTGAGGTCTGTGATACTGTATGACGCATCCCGTCTCCWGTCTGGCCTTCACTGTTATACGACAAAATGACTTCTAGAGAACAGAGACCTTCTCTTGTTCAGTGAGCCAGGGTGGAAGTCTCACATCACGGGCCACGCGAGGACTGGAGTTGCTGGTCGCCCCACCTAGAGCTCATTTCACAACTAGAACATGATGGCCATCCCCACACCGGAGAGTCCTTATAGCAGTATTGAGTCCCTGCCATTTTCTACTGCCTGGTCCACGTGGGCAGGTGTTCCTACCTCTCCTCAACAGACCTGGCACGGCTGCTCAGTTGCAAAATAAAATATTTGAGGAGGAATTTTCTAACTAAATGGTTGTTGCTAATGAAAGTGTATGAGCCAATTTTGTAAATTTTCCTGGAATTTCTGTAGCACTTTCAACAAGAAAAATTTTTGGGTGTTCAGAATGGAATTTCAGGTCAAAATGAGGGAGAGGACAGGGACTTCAATATCTCAGATGGTGATGACGTTTGCCTGATCCAGGCGGAAATCCCTGCTCTGGTTCATTCTGACCGAGGACTTGAAACTGTCATTCTGGACTGAGTCACTTTCTGTCTGGTTTTGGAAGAGCATAGGTTTGCCCCTGTGTGGGGTGAGAGAAACATTGGTAATCTCAGACTTTTGTAGGATATAGAAATTATTTCTTTCATATTTTAGGCATGTTCTACAAGCTGGAAAAGTAGAGGACAAACAGAGTGACTGAAGAACAGTGGAGCAGATGGAGGGGCAAAGGCAGTGAGAGACAAAACAYAGGGGGTTGGGTGTGTAGAAGCAGACAGTAAACCAAAAAGATCTGGGAAAGCTCTTGTCATGGWTTTTCATGGCAAAACACCAGACCTGCTCAGTGCGTAACTTGTCAATTAAATATTGATGTCCTGGCTCCATAGTTGGAGATCACCCTTTCAGGATGAGCCTGAGACCATTTGAGACTTCACCAGAGTCAACTGAGTCAGGAAAAGAGTATAGTTTAATCCCATGATAGGGCCACCACTCATTCACAGCACATTCCTATTCCTTTCTTTGCTCATCTTACTCCCTTTGCTGGAAAAAAATTGGCACTTCTCCCACAAGATGTCTTCTTCCCTGAGGTGAAGCAGCTCTGCTCTGTACACTTCTTCAGAGAGGGACTCCATCCTTCTTTGCCTTCAGGTTGAGGGCTCCTGCCCAAACCTTTCATCATCAGATGCTCCCTTTCCACTTTCTCTAGCTGCACCCAGCTGGTCTCCCCARTTATCCCAACTTGAGCACAAGCATCTCTGTACTAACTTACCTGTCTCCACACCAGTAGAAAGCATTGTATTGTGGCCACTCGGTGGAGACAGATATGGATAACAAACAAGCTGAGAGGAAAGTAGCTGGTGACTTGCTAGAAGAGAAAGGATGAGATGAAGCCCGTGATCTCTTGAGGACTGGAGAGCTTTTGAGTTCATTTTTCAGATATCAGACCTTCATCCTAGTATCAGACCTTGCAAAAGGAGAAGGCCATATGTGTWTAGTTTCAATCTCTGGTGAAGACAAATGTGACTAGTGGGTGAAGAGCACCCAGTTCTGTGGCTGACAGGTCATATTTTCTCTTGTTTACACATCTCTCTCTTTCAGGCACCAGCTGGGTGACGTATCCATGAACCAATGCAACTGCTGCTCTGTGACCAGAGATTCTTTGTCCTACGTCCTCAGCAGCCCCACCCCAGGCAAATTCAATGATTGCCCCAGCAAACGCTTCAGCCAGACCATCTCCTTCTGCCTTCATGTAGCAGGTGTGTATCAGTGACCTCCTCTGCTCCTGTAGGTACAAATTCCTAAGGACAGGAGCATGTGTGCAAACCCAGAGCTGTCCAGAGGGATCTACATACAGCTGTGCTGGGGTGTTTGCAGATATACCAATAGAGATGCACCTAGAACATCTGCCAATTCCCTGCAATATTTTTCTTCAYGGAAACCCATTCCAGGCAAAACTTCTCTGGTCTTGATTCCTACAGCCACCTGTTATGGGTGAAGAAAAAGCCTTTTCAAKCCTCCTGAGCGATAAGCAGCAGTTGAGCTGCATCCATCCAGGAATGAGCTGGAGCCTGTGGCTCAGGTTTCACTGGCTAGATAATACTCAGGTTCTTTGTTTCCTAGATTGCCAGGAGTGGCTCCTGAAGTCAGAAGAGATCCTGATGACTCTAGTCCAAGCCCTTGACAGCTCCTGCAGYTGTGGAATCTCTGTTGCCTATTTCAAAGGTGAGGAGGGCAGGAGTGGGGCAGTCTGGGAACCACCAGTGGTTAATGCCGATTCRCCTCTGATTTTCAGCCCTTGGTTTACCTGCTGGATTACATCCTCCTAGATTAGATCCCAACTAATATGAATTTAGGTGAAGTTGCTAATCATGGAAATGCCAAGTGTTAGGCAGAGCGTGGTGCTATTCTGCAGYGTTCTGCAGAGCACTTCCATCTGCAGCTCTGCCAACACTCATCAGTGCTGATCTGCATATCACCACCTATTTCAGCCTATTTTCTGTCAGACAGGTTTGGCAACAGGGTTGACATCTTGACTAAAAGTTAGTTTCCTAGCTGACCTTATGATCCAAATAAAACTGGATCTCAGAAAGGAAAAATCAGTTCATTAGCCCCTGAATCACCTTGCAGTAGGTGGTGCCACTTGGCTAGGGAGGAAGATGACAATTGTAATGCACAGTTGCACTAGGCAACAAAAAGGTTTCTAGGTAAGGTTCCTGCTGAGCCAAGTGCTGTGGRCCTGCCAAACTAAGCCAAGTTGCAGCAGAAATGCAAATGCACTTAGTGGTTGCTGTGTTCCTGTGATATCCCTACTAGATTAGTGTGCAGATGTGGTGAACACATGCAGATGCATGAAAAGAAGAGCCATGCCTTTGCAGCCTGCACTGACAGCAGCGTTATGTTCAGCTCCACATGTTTAGACTCCTCAAAGTGACCATTCTGTTTGCTGTTGAGGTTACAAAGCTTCCAAACAGATGATTTGTGTGAGCTTGGTCCTGGAATGCCCCTTTGCACAGGCAGAGAGCTGCGGAGCTCACAATACAGCACTGATGGCATGAGCTGTTTGGCTGAACTCTTCCCCTGAATCAGCTCTGACCAGGAGGGCAGCAGAGGTGGAAATGAGCTGGTTTGCTCTTTGTTCCTTCCAGAAGAAAGTGTGTCTTCATGAAAAAGTGGTGAGACTGAGGCAGTTCTCTGCTTGCCTTTTCAGATTCCAAGGCAGTCTGCCAGGATCTGGGGCTTGTATTCACCACTTTGCTAACTGCCAGGTCAGAAGACCAGTTGAGCAGCCTTCTGCTAGCCTTCAAGACCTTCCTAGAAAGCCCCAGAATTTTGAGTTTTGATGGAAGGAACATCACAGCAGAAAGCTCCTGCTTCAAGGACATTAACGTGCCAGAATTGCCTCCAGGTACCGGACATCATTCTTGCTGGTTGGGGGGACACAATGCATTTGAGGGTGGAAATGTGGATCTTGCTCACCCAGAGGGGAGAGAAATGTGCCTTCCTCCATTTCCCTAACTCTGGCAAAGAGTCCCACCACCACTTCCATCTCATTCAGTTATTAGCRCTCATGTTGTTTGTTATGTGGTGTAACAGCCAACTGTTAATACAGCTGATAATAGTGAGGTAGGCCTGATACGGCCTCATGGCTTTTCTAAGGTATRTGGAGCACACAGGTAGAAATTATTGGGATTTGTGGTCAAAAAGATATTCAGTGTTTTAGTTCTACTTACATCCATATGCAGACAAGTTTGTATGACCAAACGTATGGGGAGTGAGAGGGGTTTTGTTACTTTACTCTCCTCTGGTTCCTCTGCATGCAGGTGATACTGGTGTCAGGTAAGAGGAGCAGCTTCCACCATCTCTGGGGGCACAGGCTTGTGTAAGGCAGGAACTGCCTTGTTACTTGCTAACATAGCTAAGGCCTGGTGGTTTCCCTGCATGTTGTTGCCAGAGGGAGAAGTGCACGTTGGCGTTTTGGGCCACTATGCTCAGTCGTCTATTGAATTTGGTCACATCTTGGCAAAACCCTGCAGAAATTATCTGTTCTTTGTCCAGGGCTCTGTGCTTAGGCCCCTGATCATATCATTTTTGCTTTCTATGATGTCCCATCAGAGATAGCAGAAGGGACACAAGAGCCCTCTACACAAGTGGCCAAGCTACTTATCAGTGAGATAAACCCGGACAATCCAGGAGGAAGAGAGGACACAGAGTATGTCGAACTCTTCTACACTGGACGGACACGCTTCAACCTTCAGGGATACTGGTTGGTCCTCTACAATGGAAAAAATAGCCTGGCCTACCGGGTGTTGGACCTGTCTGGCCATCACACAAATGAGCTGGGTTACTTCCTGGTGGGGAGCAGTGCTGTGACTCCAGCACCCATGATCAGGCTGCCTTCAAACACCATCCAGAATGGRGCAGACGCTGTGGCTCTCTACTACAGCAACACCACCTTTTACAAGGTAAACATGGCCGTGACTGCRGAGGGACTGGTGGATGCAGTGGTGTACACATCCCGAAGGTCGGAAAAGGCAGACCAGCTGATCAAAGTGCTGGTACCAGGGCAGAGTATCCTGTATGAAAATGATTCTCACAGCACTGAAGATGAGTCTCTGAGCCGCTGTAACGGCCTGAGTGCAAAACTCCAGAGCAGCTTCCAGGTAGGTTGATGGCAGATGTCTGTTCTCCAGCCAAATTCTATGGGAAGCTAATGGTCACGTTCCAGTAGGTGCCTTATTAGGGAAAACTGGGCATTCTGGTGAGTCACTTCTATCTCCTGTCAGCTGCTGATGCTCTTGGTCAGCCCTCATCTCTCTCTGCCCCACTTTCATTCCTGTTGTTAGCCACATAACAACTCCATGCCCTATGCCACATGGCTCAGAGCCCAAGAGATCCTGTAAGGCAGCTCGMATGCCACCAACTCCAGAACCAGGGAGTTTGCTTTTGGATAGCATCCCAGACCTTCCAGTTTTCCCAAGCCAGWTGTGGAGCCACCTCTTTACCCTGTTTGTCCACTGCCAGTTTCAGGATGTGCGACACAACAGTTCACATCCATGAAACCCTGCTTCCCACAAGGTGAAGGTTTAAAGGGCATGCCTGAACCATTGGTGTGACTAATTTATGTTATTTTTTATGAATTGTTCTTTCTATTTCAAAATGTMTGATTTCAGATAGTCCACATGAAGAAACGCTGGCAGGGTATGTATACTTTTCCATTATAAGGTTGGATAAGGGAAGGGTCTGTCATTCCCCTGCTGATGCCAGCTAGAGTCAGGCTAGTGCAGGGGTCTGTTCAGGTTRAAAATTGAGACTATGCAAGTGCTCTGGAAGCAGAAGAGATTTGTCGTGGGGGAGGTACTGAGTTGCCTCTACCCTGTCACATTCCAAGGGGCCTTTGCACCAGGAAAGGAACATAAGGAAGTGTTGGTATGGAGTCGAGATATGGGTGCAGAAATGCTTCTGTTAGCAGGGAAAGAGAATTATTCTTTGTCCCAGGATGGAAGTGAAGACAGCAATGTTGGAAAAAAGGAAGGCAGCGATGGGAGATGCGTGGTGATGTGACCTCACAGTCAGGACAACCCTTAGACGAGGTGGTGGGYGGTGAGGAACAGTTGGCTTCCGTCCAGCTGTGAGGCAGAACCAACCACCTCCTCTTTTGGGTCTTACCTGGGGCGGGGGGGAAGACTCAAAGAAGGAGTAGCACCGTGAGGAGCAGTACGTCCACCTGAAGCAATGGGAGGAGCAGCGATTGCAGCAGTTTGTTTCCCCACAGGTGACTGTGATGACACCTCTTGGCGAGAACTCCTGCAGCAACTCCTCCACCCTGCTTCCTCCTGATTCTGCTGTCCTCATCAACGAGCTGTGTTTAGTTAACGGCACCGCTTCCTATCGCTTCATTGAGCTGAAGGGGAAGCCCGGAGCCAGCCTCGAAGGACACAGCCTGGTGTTCTTCTCTGAGAAAGAGGGCAAAATGTATGCTAGCATCCCGCTGTGGGGCACCTTTGGAGTCACGGGCCTGTTTGTGTTTACACCGGACAGAGGGCCCGAGCATGGTAAGGCTAATAGTGGAGTCTGGCAGGCAGATGCTCCCTTCCTTCAATGTCCAGCTTTTGGGCTGCCCTTGCACGGTTTAGACAGCCAGATAGCCAGGTGATTGAGTGATTTTTTTGAGAAAAGGGCAGTTAGGCAGAGTTAGTGAGATAATATTCCTCCGTTTCTGTCATTTTCTCTCTTTTCTGCGTGGGACGTTCCATTACGTTCCTGCTGAGCAAGTGTTTAATCATAGATTTGTCGTTTTGCTGAGCTGTTGGTGTTGGGAAGAGGGACCTGGAAGACTGAAAGCTCCTCTTGTCAGTACCATGGCCAGGTGGACTTTAGCAGAAGCGGAGTCCACTATCAGTTCTTTCACTGATACCTTACTTGCCTCTGAGGCTGGATGAGCCAGTAGCCTGCAATGCTGCTGCCTCCTTCTGGTGCYGAGTTGGAATTCGCTTGGCACACACAGTAATCTTGATTTTTATTCTTAAATTCTTTCTGGATTGCATGAAGAGCACTCTGTATATCAGAGGAACCTTGACCTTCCAGAAACCTGGGTTCACAGCAGCGGCTTCTTTACAGGTTCTTCTGGCCCATCACTATCGTTATTTTTGTCTGCCATTTCTGTTCTTGGAGTTCTTCGGCGAAATCCACTCCTTGTTACCAACCTGTCCTTTCAGGCTCAAGGTCCTAAAGCTGTCTAGATGTTCACTCCATTTATCCCCCTGGCATTTCCAGATGAGATGAAGCTGACTTTCCAGGACATCTCTGCTACTAGTGAAGGCTATAGTGCCATTGCTGTGTACAACACCAACTTGATTCCTGGTGACATGCAGGCAAAATCAGAGAACCTGGTGGATGCTTTGGTTTACACATGTGGGCCCAGCACAGGTGGAGGACGTTTGGACTTCCTTGGACCATCTTACATTGTACCCTGTAAGGATGACAGGTGAGGCAACTTCCCCTGGAAAATATTTTTAGGTTCTTCACACCCACAGCCTCTAGCTGGCATGTCTGTGAGCTTGCTGCCTTGTCCTGTAAAGCTAGATGCATTTGCCACAGCTATGATGAAAACTGGAGGGTGGGTAACATACTGCGATGGAAAATGTTTTCCTTCCTTTAGCATAGGGAATTCAGCTTTGTTATCTCACTTGCTTTCCTCAGGGGATATATATACAGCATCACGTGAAGGAATTCAGCCTTCACAGATAGCAACTGTGTGCGCTTCTTTGACATTTTTTTTGTTAAAAAACGAGGTAGCTCTGTGAGCAGCAGATTGAAACAAAACCTGGCTTCCCTTTTGCAACACGGTGGATTCTCTGCYTAACAAAGGACAGGTTTTAGCCTCTCTTTTGGTGAAAGTGTTAGAAGTGTCTCTCCTTTCCACAAGATCACCTCCTTTAATTAAAGCTGTCCTCTTTAAGTCCTTTACTCCACTCTGGCTGTCTCGGTCAGCCTCGCCCTTAGCAACCTCCTTCAGAAAACATGGTTCTTCACTGCTTAATCAAGTTTCCAACCTTGGCGTGGGAAGGGAAGCAACAGGTCAGTGAAACCCAAGGGTAAATACTGCGTAGCTTGGAAACCTCCTTATTCTGGAGAACTAGTTCTGAATATTGGGTGACTGGCTGTAATGAGGCAACAACCTTACTCCTCTAGAAACCAGCCAAATCAAGTAGGTTTGCTTTGGCCAAGTCCCCTCCAAACAATAGGGAATTAGATAGATCTGTTTCTGTGAAGGCCTGCAAAAATAGATTTAAACTCCAGTTCCAGAAAACTATCCGCCATCCCCAGTGATGCCAAGAACTGTGGCTCGAGAGGGGATTTGTGAAGAAATCCATGTGATATTTTGGTGAGATCTGACTCATTCTTTTTCTGGGGGACAGGCCTGTATCTCTGAGCCGTTGTTCCTGCTGCAATGGGAGTGCAGAGCTGCAGTTTGCTGTCTCGGACCCTACACCCGGCTTGCAGAACAGCTGTCCCCAGAACTCCTTTGCGGTGGATCTTAATCTGTGTTTCCTGACACCCAGTAAGCAGAGCTGCTCATTTCCACCAGTGTGCAGAGGGGGTGGATTGGGAAGGGACTGGGACGGYGGGGAGGCTGGAAGGGAAATGTTGTGCTGATTGTGTGACTTCCCAGAGCCCAGAGTGGGGCAGGAAGGGGTGGGTGCTGGAGTATGGAGCCTCCTGACTTCCAGCAGTGAAAAGGAAAGGGGCATGTGTGCAGGAGGGAGAGTTAATATATATACTGGCTGTGTTGATGAGATGGAAAACACGTTGCTATCTCAAGTGGGCAGCCTTACTCATGTTTTTGGTGTGTGTTTGTATGAAGGTGGCAGCATACTTTGTTTGAGATGCCTCTGCTTGCACAGGGGCTGAACCCTTCTCTTGAGATCTTTTTTTTCAGCCAAGTGGAAAGTCAGTTGGCTTTCTAGCAATGACAGGAAATATTCCTCCGGGTCTGTCATGATAACTGGGGCATGGTCAGGGAAATTGCAAGCACACCATSCTGTCCCAGCCCATCAGTAAGAACAAAGTAGTATGGCCTGATCCTGACCCTGGGGCTAGCAACTGAATGTACAGTGGGGTTTTCAGCCCCAGAAGAGGCCATACTTTGATCAGCTTTGGAGCAGGCAAGACTCAGCTTAAACAAAATGGAGGTTTCCATGTTTACTGCTCATTGTAGGCAGCAGATGAAGAATCTGCTGTTTCTRTATGTTCTTGGCCTGGTAGAGAAAGTCCAGACCGTGATTTTTTTTCCCCCATGCGGTGWTCAAATAAGAGCTTCAATCCCTCTGCAATCAAATTGAGAGGGTAACTTTCCTCCTCCTCCAACTTTCTGAGGGAGGCAGCCGGGGACTGAGATATAAGAGGAGCAGCTAGTGGACCTCTCAGTCTTCTCCTTGCACAAGAGACTGCTCTATGCTAGTTTGGGAGCTGGGAGAGGGGCATGCCTCTTCCCCGGCTCCCTTGAACACAGCTGGCACACTGTTTGGTTGCAGGCACAATGCCCTGGCCTCATTCCTGCTCTCTGGCCAAACTGCAGGCACAGCTAGCTACAGGTTAAAGGATGCTTAATGCACTGTGTATGGCTTCTGGGTCACTGAGCAGAGGAGAGACCAATGCGTGAGGTATGAAGTGCACAAGAAAGGCCTGCAAAGTGGAAGCTAGTTCCCTGTCTCTGGAAATTTGGCAGGCCTCTTTTAACCACCGGAGTTTGGGTGATCTGATGGTGTTTTGGGATACAAATGAGGTTAGAGATTTGGTGAAAGAGTAAAACTGCTGCCTGTGTCAGTAGAGGGCCAGAAGGGAAGACCCACTCTGCAGACACCTGCAGAAAAGGGGGTTCACGGGTATGTATAGAGGAGGATGGAATGCAGCTCCTTCTTCCCTGTAAATATTGGAACAAGCCAGGGAATCTCATCATTGTCCCTACCRGTCTTGGTCTGCAAGGGGTTGCTCTGACCCTGAAGGAGCCGTGGGACAAGGTCCAACCAGTTGCAGGGGCTCCCCTGCAAGCACCCTTCTCAATATGTATGCTGCAGCTTCTGCTAAGGGCTCCCACCAAGTAGTAACCAGGCTCTGGTCAGCTTTGTTCATGAGGTCAGATGTGAGGGCAAATGTTTTAGAAGGAGAACACAGCTGGAAGCTTATGAACAGGCCTCAACTGCACTCAAGTAACCACTTTTCCTCTTGCGGTAGATTGTTCCACATGGACCGTGAACCACAAGTGGATGCTGAAAAGCATGGGAAAGATGCTGCTGAACTCCTTAGAGGAGAACTGCTCCTGTGGTATCTCTGAGTTCTACCTACAGGGTTAGTTCCCCACCCCCTTCACACAGTTTGCAATGCCCTCCCCTCCTCTCCCACCGCAGACCAGAGGAAAAGTCACGTTCCCTCTCCTCCTGAGATATCAGGAAAGAACTGAGGCAGTTGCAAGAAGCCAGCCTTTTTTTGAGCCGAATTTGCAGACCTCTGATAACATGAGTGAGGTGAGTTGCACAGGTAGTGGTGTATTCATGGAATCTCATTAAGGAGAGMACAGGAGAATCTGATGTGGGCTGCTTATTAGAGCACAGGCAAGCATAAGGGACTATGAGGAAAACAAATCTCTGGCCAAAACATCTCAAAACTATGTTTTCTTCTGTACAGCCAGGTTGGARGACTAGTTCTGGAGGTGGAGGCAGAATGATTCCAGCACATCTTGAACTTTAGCCTGCCACAGCCTGGTGGGGATGAGTCTTCATTATCCAATGACTCCTAATATCAGTGTTACAAAGCTTTGGAAATGGTCCTTGTCTCTTGTGCGATGTTTCTGTGCCAGACAGCTTGAGATCGCAGGTCTAATCTCTCCACCATTTAATTTATGGCTAACTATCAGTTACAGTGTGGGACAAGGGCAGGGCAAGGTTGCCTGAGAAAGATTTTGTAAATGATGCCTTGAGATGTCTGTGAGGCAAATCTAAACTTGCAAAGCAAAAAGTCATTTACACTCTAAAGAGCTCTGGCCTCCAGAGGAGGGAGGTTTCTTAGCCCTTTCTGAATTGGACCTAGAACAAAAAGTAACTTCTGAAAGTCCTAGTGCCCTACAGCTTTTGAGAGATGGGAAGAAATGGTTCCTATTTTTAGCTTGGTTATGTAAGGAAATGAAGGCTGTGCAGTCATACCAGCTGCCAGTCCTCCTTCTCCCGACCAATTTCTTTGGCAGAAGAGCCTTTTGATCCTTTGAACAATTTCAAACAACTCTGACCAAAGGGTAGAGGTCTTGAAGTTGTTAAGTCACTGTAAGTGCAGTACAAAGTATTTTGCTGGGTTGGGAGGAGAGCTCCCAAGTTCCTTTCGTCACTGAGAGAACGGTTGAGTATGTGCTTGAGCTGCCTGTTCTGCAGGGGATGAAGTGCAGTCCACTGTGGCAGCAGCAAAACGAGAAGGCAGGGTTCCAGGCTTCTTAGTCAGGACCCTCTGTTGCTTTTCTGCAGAGCTGAACCTGACGTGCGCAGACTCCCTGGTGAAGGTCTCAGGCCAGGTGTGGGCCCGACTGCCGAAGCAGCAGCAGTCCATCGTAGCTTGGCGCCAAGGCTTCCTGGACAGCCCCCACCCCTTCTCTGTGGAAGGGAGAGTGCTGAAAACCAGTGCTGAGTGTGTCACCTTGAAAAATGCACCGTCGACGTCGCAGAGCGTTTGTGAGTAGGAGGCAGAACACAATGATCTCTGCTTCCAGCACAGCAAGCAGGGCTGGGGCCAGGATCGCGCTGTATCGCCACATTAGAGAGCAACTGGGGCAAAGGAGGCAACGTAGAGCAGACATCAGGGACCTATGGTGCTTCTTAAACAAAACTGTGGGTTGTTACAGAAGCCAGTGGGTTGTTACAAGAGATGTAACAACAGTCAGGTCCTCTGATGTGACAGGTCGTACTACGTGGATCCCATCCCCAAAGGTGTATCAGACCCACAGATACCCCTGGAATTTTAAGTGTYTAAATCTCATGGTGAGCCTGAGCTTTTACAGGGAGCCCCTTGCTATTCGATCTGGTAGGCATACAGGAAAGGAACCAAAAAGTCTTCCTGCTCTGAGGCACCAGCTGGCACCCAAACTGGAATAAAGCAAGAGCAAGAATGCAGAGAGGTGAATGTTCTCCAGGGCGGTGGAACAGGGGCTCTGGAGATGAGGAGGCTGGGAGGAGCTGACCTCTCAAAGACCCTATATGCTAGCAAAGATCATGACTCAACATTCTGTCWCTATTTTTCCACCCTCAGCCTCCTTCCAGAGCTGGGAAGTTGCCCTGTTTGTTGTGGGATCTCTCCTGCTCGTACTCTTCTTGTTGGTTGGCCTGGCATTTTACTTCATCAGAAGGTRAGAAACCATCTTTGTCTTCCCATCTGCCATACATCTCCCACCCTGTCATTCCACAGTTTTTCAGGGAAGCCACAAACTTCSTAACTACTGCGCCATGACCTGCTCCTTCACTCAGCTGAACACTTAGAGACACTGTACCCAAACRCTCCGATCCGCAAATCCTAATTTTTGCCATAAAGCCCCTTTGCTTTTGATGCGGGAGACTGCAGGTTCTGCAGGAGGTTAAGATAATGACTGATTAAATCCATGAATAATGCTAGCTGTGTCGCTGAATATGGCGTAACATCTATCGGTCTTACTGTTTGTACTGCCATCACGATTTGGTCAGAGAATAGAGAACTGAAGGTTCTTGGCACGCAGGGAATAGTGAGAGGCAGCACTTTGGCAATAGGAAGAGCTGTTCCTTAGAGCAGGATGGAAGTAACCTCAATAGGAAGCAGCTTCCATATTATAATCATTGCACACTTCAAATAATTACTCAGTTGTCATGCCAGAAGGCAAACAAGAGCTTAATACTCGAATTGCATTTTCACTGAAAAAGTGCTATAGCGGATTGGTTATTTAATGAGCCCAGATGATTTCTTTTCATAAATTTTTCTTGATTGGGTATATTTGATCATTCAACAGGATGCTGACAGAAGGAAATTTCTTAAAACTCATCTAGAGAATTAAAAAAACACAGTATTTTAAGAATGCCTTTAAAAAATACAAACCAAAAGTCAGGTTTGGGGAAWCTCCTTCAGAAACCAAGGTGTTCTTAAGCTGATGTATATTAATTATGTGCAAGTTGATGCTAGGTGTTCACCCCCACTTTTCCCCTGAAATGTTAAGGRACTTTAGTAAACACCATGTCAGCTGAAAACTGGTCATCTAGCCTCTTCATTTTAAATGAAAAACTGAGATATACAGAGTGGCTACGACTTTAGCATCTCTGCACAAGACCCTGACTCTAGAACATAGAGGGGAGATGGGAGTCTTGTTAACTGCCTTGTACGGAAGAGCAAAGCAACTAATCTTGCATTTTTCCTTGTCCATTGCTTTTTAGACATCCCTCAAATTACACCAGCATTGAAATGAACGACTGCAGGGAGATTGCAGCAGATTTCTAACGCTCCAAGGCACAGCTATGGTGGCAATCCATTGCTTTTGGGCCAGGCACATGTCTTTTTGGGTTGCAGACTGGCTGTCCAACACCATCCTCCAAGGGGATGGCTGGAAGGACATGCAAAATCCCACAGTACAACTTTATATATACATACACACACACACACACACAATATATATAATATATATTTTCTTAATGCTTGAATTATTTTTACACTTCTAAATTCTGGCTTCCCAGTAAAGAAGTCCAAAGAAAAAGGCTGGGGCTTCTTCTAGGAAAAGTTTATGCTCACAGAGGTGACCAGAAAGAACCATCCTTGACTGATGCAGAAGATATATTCATCTCCTCTTGAGATTTGCTGCTGGATGTCGAACAGAGGTCCCCTTACCTGGCAGTCTTTCCCCTGGTAGGCAAGTCCAGTTACTGGTCACTCCAGACCCCAACTGCTGCAGCGAAGATGCATCAGCTCCCCTCAATCCCTTCTTATCCATGCAGGAAGGGGTTCTCAGCATCATACCCCTGAAATCTCTCTTGAGCAGCCTGAGCAGATCTGTACCATCAGCAGCCTGCTACAGGTGAGAGGTCTTACTGCTGGGAATCAAAGCCAGGAGGACATCCTGACCAGCTACAGAAGAAAAGGTTTGAGGGGAGACAAATACATGACTCACGTCAGCATACAACTCAGTTCACATCCCTTTAAACACCCAAGTTCTGTGAGACACTGACTGCAGCCTGCACTCTGACTGAACACTGAGCAAGAGCAAAAGCTATTGCCAAACTCCAGATTTGCTGGGAATTTGGGAGCAGGGAGGGTGACCTCCAGTAATGGCCATAAGGTACAGAGGAAGGTGAGTGGTCTCACTTCATAGACTTGATCACCCTAAGCAGCTTTGCACATGATGGCAGCTAGAACAGCCTCATATCTATCCAGCCTGGTCACTGATGGGGGGATGTGTAGCTAAAATGGAGAAATAGATCCCACACTTTTCTGAACCACGGGGTATGTAGATTTTTACTGAACRAGGCTCTGCAGGGAGACGGTACAAAGCATTCATGTGACTGACTGTCACATCACCGGCGCCAAGAGAGTAAGTCTCATGTTGCTCCTTGGGACCTGCCTCCTCGCTGCGTCCCTGATAGTTGACCTCTACTTGTAGCTGGCCTGTCTGAGCTGCTGAAGTCCATCAGCAACTGGCCAACTCCAATACCAGGCAGCATGGGAGAAGTGAGGCTTCAGCTTTCTATTGCCCTGTCTCTTACGCCAGGCAGCTCCTTTTAGTCGACAAGGCTGAAGCAGAGCGAGACATGATGCAGCAGTGACCTCCTTCTGCCGGATGCCAGACATAATCCTGAGGCAGCTGACACAGCTTCTGAAGCATTAGAGCTTGCTCTTCTTCAYGGCTTTTATACTTCTGCAGTGGCATCCCTCCCCACTCTCACTCCAGCCCTGAACTTTGGCATCACACAAGGTCAGATGAGTTCCATCTTGAACTGGCTGAAGTTTGGCACAGTGGGCGAGGGCTCAGCCATGCTGCTGAAGGGGACACAGGGCTGGTTTCCTGGCACAGTCCCGTTGCTCACTGTGGAGCTAAGCTGCTGCAGCGTCATCAACACCTCCTGCTGGAGTCGCTGCTGATGCTCCTGCTGGCGCTCCAGGCGGCATTGCCTCTCCAGGACTGCATGCATCGCCTGACTCAGTTTCTGGATCTCTGTGTGTACAGCATCCAGCTTTTCAGCAATGGCATGTGAGCTGGGAGCAGGGGGAAGCATTGGTCCCGCCCATGCAAGGTTCTGGTTTCCAGGACCTGCAGTGTTCGGGAGGACAGTTTGAGTGCTGGCATCTTTGACCTGGAAGTAGTGGAAGGCAGGAGAGACGGGAAGGTGAAAAATTATCGGTTGCTCCTTCAGTAGTGGATTAGCTAGAGGACTTATTCTGTGCTTCAGTTACAAGGCAGGAGAAAGAGCTGTAGCACTAGCCTTGCTGCAGACTTCTAGATCCCACAGGGCTCTGATCTGCTTTTCTTCCACACCCAACCTGTTTGCCTCTGGTCTGGTGGCACACTGCATTGCTTTGCATGCTATTAGGAAGTGCTTAGCCACCCAGTGATGACTGCAGCTAGATGGCAGTCGGGCTGCATGTGCTTCATGCCAGGCCTGTGCTTGCTTTCAACAAGGATAGAAATAGCATATCCTGTTTCCTCCCCCCCCCTTTTTTTTTCGCATTGCACTCTTGAAAGCACAACCCGAGAACTGGTTTTGCTGTTCTGTTTCTTGAGAGAGATCATACACTAGATTTTGAGCCATCGGGGAGTATTTTTTTCTAGAAAGGATGCTGAACATGGTGCTTCTCAAGCAGCTGGCAAGGGCTCTTGACAAACACCTGAACATTCTGGAGAAGACCCATGGAGTCTGCTACATCAGAGCAGAGAGGGGATAAGTTCCTGCTGGGTGTATATAGGATACTGATGCCCTGAGCCTCAGCCTGACTCACTGTTATATTTTTGTACCGTGGATACCATCACGAGCAAGGCAGGCACTACCATCAGCCTTATGATTCTTCATGTGCAATAGCATAACCCATCATTTAAGACTCTGGAGGTCAGAGTCCACTCTGAACAGGTAAAGGCTGTGCTTTCGCCTTGTGTTTGGGACTGCTCTGAGGCCCATTCACCCTGTTGGCAATCTACTCTGGGCTGGGCCTAGGAGTCCTGGGTCACTTACATTTGCACTGTGGCTCACTGGAGTGGTCAGGACAGCTGGGCTTGCCTGCAGGGGCTGGCCGGCTGGCTGCACTCCCACMAGGAAAGGCAGGACAGTCGTGGTACCAGACAGACTCTGCCCGTTCTGAATGTTGACCTGGTGGGAGAATAGCAAGTGTCAGGTCAGGCATGGTTGTGCATGTACAGCCCAGATCATGAGAGTTTTTGCAGCATTACAAAGCAATGTTGCATGGGTTAAGACTACAGAGGCTTGAAGCKTCTTAAAGGGTGGCAGTCCTAGCTTCCTTGCCTTTATCATGGCCCTCCTTAGCCCATCATCTCTGAGAGATGTTCTGAAGCTTTCCCTCTGCRCTGCTCTGCTGCCAACAGAGCCACTGTCCTCAGTGGGGTTCAAGCAGAACTTCTGAGCTTATACTGAACACCAAACCTTAAAGGGAAAGCCTGTGAACTGTGCAATGGAAGCTCAGGAGGCCAAATACTAACAGAAACTAGTACTTCCGTCACTCCTTTCCAAAAGCAAATAGTAACCGTATCCCATCTCCGTTACCCTGAGAAGTCCTCATCCAACTGCCCTGAACAGGGGCAACGGGGAAACTTCCCTGGTAATCTAACCAAGTGCTTAAATTTAAGCATTTCTTAAGAGTGCAAATAGCATATATTTGCTTTGTATTTCATGAGCCCTTAATTCCCTGATGTTCTACCCTATGCGCGTAGTTTAAATGAGGCTTTAATTCCAAGGAACAAGTTGTCTCCTTGTTAAGGAAGCCCATGGACAAGGCACAGCATGTGTGCTGGGCCTGTTCCCTGTGGGGAGCCTGGCAGTACCCAACTCAGGGACCAGGGCTTCCTCCATGGCACACACAAGGACAGTAGGGATGAAGCCCACCATGCAGGGCATCAACACACCTTCCCTTGTATGTGGGCATCATCTCCTGTGCCTTCAATGCTTCCTGGGATCCCACTAGGGTCATTGTGAGCAGGGTGTCTGGTGTGAGCTAAGCACAGTGGGTTCTGGTTGGAGCAGCTATGCCATCAGGTCAGGCACACTCAAGCCCCTCCAAATCTCCTTGCCTCGTACCTTTTTCTGGAGGAGAATAGCCCTATCCACAATCTTCTTCTTTACAATCAGGGCTGGGTTCCTGGCAGGGGGCATGAAGAGCCTCCCTCGGTTGGGCAGTGGCTGCGGGGGGACAGCTGGAGGCAGGAGAGCTGGGCAGCTCCCCAGAGCACTTGATCGGTTCACGGAGCAGTCATCACCTGCGAGGGACGTTGAAAGAAATGCCTCAGAAGGAAAACCTGAAACTGAGGCTTTCCATCCCACAAATCCCCTTCAGAGCTCCCTCTGTGGAGGATGGAGAGCACTTTCCCTCCTGGCACAGCATGGGCCTGAGGGAGAAAGCCTCTTTACACAGCACAGCTTCAAAGCTGAGCCCTGGCCTGCCAATGATAGTCAGAGGCCAAACTCCTCTGCATTTCAACCATGGTTGAATAGTGCTGGAGGCACTCCCACCATCCATATGGGACTGGAAAGCTGGGGCAGAGGCAGAGTTGTGTTTTTTTTTTTTTTTTTTACCCTGCTAGGGCACAGAGAGCCCTGGTGCAAGGCATCCAAACTCACGCACCACTTGAGAGGCAAGAACAGGAGGTAGAAAGCCAGGCCTTACTGTTCCCGGAGGCCACTTGGGTCCCTGAAGGCAGTCCCACRGGCACGGGCTTCCCAAACTGCCCACCATCCTTGCAGAGTGAGGTCACACTGACAATCTTGATGCCTTCCTTGCTGTCTCGGCTGTCACTGAGGCAGGGCCCTTCATTGCCCGTGGCACCTCCGCTGGGCAGAGTGGGGGGCTTGGGACCCACTGCTTCCTGCTCGTTCTGCTCAGGCTCATTTTCCTGAAGCATGGTCCAGAGCTGCTCGTCCTCCCAGCCTGCCTGGCCAGCATCTGCCTTGCGCTGCGCCTTGTCACCTGCCGGCTGGGGCAGCACGGCTCCTGCCACCTGGGAGGGCTCCACGTTCTTCCGCTTGAGGAAGAGGTACACTGCCTGAGGGGTCACCCGGATRTTGTCTAGCTCTAGAACTTTCTTGATCTTGCGAAAGCTCAGCCCGGCTTTGCGCAACTCCACGATCCTCTTCTTGGCATGGTCATCCAAGCGGCCCATTGCTCCCCGGGGTGCTGGCACAGCTTGGCACCCTTCCTGCCACCCTTCCGTCCTGCAGTCAGCAGCTACATACCTGCCAGCTGGTCAGTACTGCTGGCCAGAAAGCAATTCTCCTGCACAGCCCTTATCAACACGCCTAGAAGCAGTGGCAGAAGCCACTTGGCTGGTAGCAAAGAGTAGGGGATGGCTGCACCCCAAAGGCAACACCAAGTCTCGCAGGCTGTGCTACCACTCTGCTAGCTTTTTGTCACCCRGCTGCCTGCAGTGGCTGTGGCTCCACAGAGAACCATCCCAAGCTTTGAGCAGTGACAATGCTTTGTTAGACACCAAGTTCCCAAGTCACAGCGACAGAAGAAGGAAGTGCTTTCAGCTGGGACTGGAAGCAATTGGGATGGCCAAGAAACACCTCCCTTGCTCAAGCAGGAATTTCATGAGGTAACGCTCTTCAGAACAGAAGGTCTGTCCAAGATCCCTGGTCCAGCAAGGGCACAGAGGGCAGAAACAAGCTCTGCTCTACCTGATGTTCCACACCAGACATCAATTCCCTGCTGCCATCAGCGTACCAGTGATGGAGAGAGAAGGAGAGATGGGCCAGAGCAGGGAGAAGGCATCAGATAGCTGAGGTTTGCTCCTCCTCTGAAAAGCAGTAGATGGGTTGCTGGAGGAAGGAAAATATACTCTAAATCCACTCAAAAGACATTTCTGAACCACCTAGAAGGTGCTGTTGTTAGAAACTCCTTGAGTATCTACACATCTGGAACTGCAATTGGCTGTGGCAGCCAGGCCCCATTATTTCAAGGGAAGGCTGTCACTATCTCAGCTGTGAACAATAAGCATTCCTCCTTTTGTTGTAATAAGGAGAATATCATGCATATGCAAAGGACTAGGATGGCTAGGTCACTAATTGCTGATTTTCTGGCTATTATTTCCAATGGTGGCTTAGGTAATACACAAAAGGCAGTTGTCTCCTCTCGTTGCAAAACTTAGAGCAATGCAAGTCCTCTTATGTGCATGGGCCACCTCTAATTCATAGTTCTGTGGTTGTTTGTGTTCATGCCCAATGCAGATGTGTCCTGCTCTGGCCAAGCAGCCACACTAGGATCTGGAGCAGCAGCAGGCTCTGCTCAGGATCTCAGAGAGCTCAGTGCAAGTCCCAGGAAACAGCAGAAGTTCATCATGCAAGGTTGGCAGGTTCCTGGAAGCAAGCAGGTCCTCCCCAGAGCTTCATGCCATCTTTGGTGGTCTGTAATGTGGCAGTTAGCAGAATCAGAGACTCCAGGTGTGCAGGCTACTCCTTGGAAACAGTCAGTGCCTTAGACGCTGCCCTTTGATATTGTAGACTGCACTGTCTCATACCTTTGAAGCAAGAAAAAGCAAACAGTTATATGCCAGCTGTAAAAAAATACATTACACAGGCAAACATAGAGGTAATTACTGTCCTTCCTTAGTGCTTACCCGTTCCCTTCCCTCTGAGCTCCCCCTGCTTCCTCTATACACACACACACACACATAGGCAGCTTTGACTTGTGCTGTAAGTGGTTTAGTACATGAACATATGTACTAGCTGTGTGTAGGAGGAAATTACACAGATATAGCCTCTGAAAGCACATCTACTCAGAGTCACACCGCAGAGCAAAGGAAAGTGCCAGGGCCAGATCTTTTCCTATCCCTGGCTCTGAAGCAGGAAACTTGTCATGCTACTGGGACACAGAGTGGGGCCAGGCATGCATGCACCCCTGCCAAAGCAAGCAAGTGTGCCTGGCAAGGGTAAAACGGGAATGCTCTGCGGGGCGGGGGGACCGGCCAAGCAGCGACGTCAGGAGGCAAGACAGCACGCAGAGGCTCCACCGCTGCTCTAGCACATAAACCCTGGAGCACATAACGACRCCCTAAGGGCTGCCAAAGCCATAGGCACAGCTCAGTATCCCAAAGCACACCCCCCCCCAAATAAAGGCCCCTTCCTTGCCCTCTGTCCTTGGCCCACAGAAAAGCCATTGCATTATGGAACCATAGAAGTCAGAGAGCAAAGCAAGTTGGGGAAGGAGGAAAAAGACTCCAGAGTTACAGGAAAAGCAGGATGGACAGCGCTTAGAACTGTGCTTCATATATATGTGTATATATATGTATATACATGTGCATATGTATCTACATACATACACACACATATATGTATATATTCATATACCAGAATAACACAGAATAGCTGAGGTTGGAAGGGATCTCTGGAGATCATCTGGTTCAACCTCCCTGCTCAAATAGGGTCAGCTAGAGCCAGCAATGTGCCCTTGTGGCCAGGAAGGCCAAGAGTATCCCGGGGTGCATTAGGAAGAGCGTTCCCAGCAGGTCGAGGGAGGTGATCCTGCCCCTCTACTCAGCCCTGCTGAGGCCTCATCTCAAGTACTGTGTCCAGTTCTGGGCTCCCCAGCACAAGAGAGACATGAAGCTACTGGAGAGAGTCCAGCGTAGGGCAATGAAGATGATCAGAGGGCTGGAACATCTGCCCTCTGAGGAACGGCTGCGAGAGCTGGGCCTCTTCAGCCTGGGGAAGAGAAGACTGAGGGGGGATCTCATCAATGTRTATAAGAACCTGAAGGGAGGGTGTCAAGGGGACGGGGACAAACTCTTTTCAGTTGTCCCGTGTGACAGGACAAGAGGCAATGGGCAGAAATTGAACCACAGGAAGTTCCGCCTGAATTTCTTCCCTGTGAGTGACAGGGCACTGGCACAGGTTGCCCAGAGAGGTTGTGGAGTCTCCTTCTCTAGAGATATTCAAGGCCCACCTGGATGCAACCCTGTCTAACATGCTCTAGGTGACNGTGACAGGGCACTGGCACAGGTTGCCCAGAGAGGTTGTGGAGTCTCCTTCTCTAGAGATATTCAGGGCCCGCCTGGATGCAACCCTGTCTAACATGCTCTAGGTGACCCTGCTGAGCAGGGAGTTTGGACTAGATGATCTCCAGAGGTCGCTTCCAACCTTACTGATTCTATGATTCTGTGTGTGTGTGTGCACACACGTGTGTGTGTGTGTTTGTACAATTATGGTAGAGGTTTTTTTTTTTTTCCATTTCCTACTAGCTCCCTTCTTCTACAAGTATTTCTTCAAAAACCAGTGCCATAACTGCTGCCTAGAGGACACATTTGGGTTTTCCCTCCCCAAAATTAACAACCCACAAGAATCTCCATAGCACAGCAAAACTTTTCAGATTAGCAATATATAATAAAGACCACTTCAAACGGWCACTGTGTGAGCAACACGCAGATGTGAGTTATGAGTCTTTTCCAAACTCCACTTCCCCAAACATATGCTGGTCTTAAAGAAAACAATTACGTGTTTCGTCTGCCAAGAAGGCATAGAGACTATTGCAGATCACCCACAGAAAGCCACAGGGAAAAATGGAGCTACTTAATGTGATACTGGAGTTGCACCCTTTTGCATTTTACTACTTCTGTAGCAAGACAGAAAAGAGAAATTAACTCAAGCAATGCAGATTTGTACTTTGATCCAGAGCTGTTTACATCTAAACGCYATCCCACACCCTGCCACCTGCATTAGGGACTACACAGATAAGAGCTGGGGCAGATGAGACAYAGGGAAGTAGAAGTCTCTCTGGCTGCAGATATTGCAATTACAGAGCAACAGGAAAACTGCAGAAGCACCCAAACTTCTCCAAAACCCAGAGGCTCTCCTGTCTGGATGGTACCTCCAGGCAGTTAGCAGGTGAAATCTGCTCCAACGCCGAACGGGGTGAGGAGGAGCACTGGCAGTATCAGCCCACAGTGAGGCCCAGCGTTTCCTGAGCTTCCCGTGGCTGTGGGTATGGGCAGCTCAGGTCCTGGTGAGAAGACTTGCCCTCCTCCTAGAGCATTTCAAGACATGCTCAGAGGACACTTGAGTAAAAACAAAGCAGTTTAATCATCTGAAAAGTCTGTGACAGAAACACAAACCTTATTCAAACATCGACCTGCTTAACAACTCCTTATAGTCCAGGAAACTTAAAATCTGCCAAAGTCACCTGCAACAGCAGGCTCCAGTTCATAGCAGGGACTTTTCCCTATTGGAGTAATGCTGGGAAAGTCAGCAATCCACTCCTGCAGCCTTTATCCAGCCTCCTCACACCGCTGGGGAAGAGAGACTGATGAGAAAGCTTTGTAAATGCACTAACTCCACACAACATCTCTACCAGTTCCTCTAGTTTGCCCTACCCAGACTCCAAAGTGCACAGCGGTGACCCTGTAGGATAAGGGAAAAGGGCTTCTGGTGAAAGCAGCAGGTTTCACCTCCAGATAACATAGTATCCCAGCAAAGTCCTACACGATCACAACACAACAGTCTCTCCAACAGGTCAGACTCCAGCTCTGTTTAAGCCTTTGTCTATCCAGGTCCTGCTGCGGACTTGCAGTTTTCCATGCTACCATTTCCAAAGCTGAGTCCGTCACCTTTTCCCCTTTCTCCTTCTCCAGGGGGATTTTTACTGATGGAGCTGCAGCCAGCACCATGCATGTGGCTTATGCAATGCAGCTGCCCAAGTTACACATTCATGGAGAAGAGACCTTTACACTCACCCATCCTGTCAGATGCTTGTTAGTCTCTAATAATTTTTGCACTCCCTCCCCCAAAAAATCAATCCAGTTGGAGGGAAAGTTTCAGGGAGTTTCTCAGATCCACAATTTTGCATCAGACAGGGGGTTTCCCTTAGTTTTTAGGCCTGGATTGGGGGTGACATGGTTCCTCTGAAGGTTACTTATGCTGCTCAGCAGAAGCCAATTCAAGCTGTGGCTTTGTGAGGGGGAGCAAGGAAAAGAAAGCTTCAACGGAGGCAAACTCACAGCACTGCAATCATGTGAGCTGTGTTCGTATGCCAATATTCTTACTCCTATTCCAGATGCCTTTATAGCTTTTCATTTCTGTGGACATCAGGAAAAAAGAAAGGTTTTACCTCATGCAAAAAGGCTCCGAACTGTCTCATCTGCGCTGCCTCAGCCTTTGTTATTTCCAGAATAGGGCAGCTCCATAAAGGCTACTTTGCATGGGGCTTTCCAAAAAAAGCGCAGGTCCTGCGTACTTTGCATGGGCATTACAAGCCTCCTGTTTCAAAACCCAGATGTTACGGACCAGGGCAGATTTGATCCAAAGTATAGCTTGCCTTCACCTGCCTCGTTACGGTGTTCTACGCCAGCCACAGCTGCACATCCTTTCACAAGCCCTGATCCTGCAATTACGCTCGTGCGCACAAAATGGTGTTCCCCCGTGAGCCGTGCTAGCTTCRGCGCGACTCCTTACGGGCCGGCAAGCGGCCTCCCCTTCTCAACCTGCTGCGCTTTGCAGCCAGATGTGCGCCTCTGCAGCACTCAGCGTATTCCTGCAGCTGGGAGAGGGCTCTCACACAGCGTGAGACATCCCAAGGTTTGCGCTACAGCGGTTTAGCTTTCAAGACCTTACCCAGCCGATCGGACATAGGCATTTGGGTAAGCAGCTGCATTTTTTCTTACGCAGCCAGGCCTGCAAAGGAATTTTGTTTCTGCCTGCCAGTTTAAGTGTCTGTCCAAATCTCATATCAGCTACCCGTTCGCCAGCTGCTGCTGAACCCTTGCTATGCCTAAATTCTTTAAGTATTTAGTTGTAACCAGGAAAGCTTCTTTAACTGGGAAAATGCTGCTGGGAATGTTCTTACTCCTTAATTTTGCATGGAGTGATATTCAAAGCAGCACAGACAGGAGCCTGGAGCTCCTTTCTCTTCACTGTGATTATTTCCTTAGCTTTTCCTCTCTCTGGCCCAGAAAATACTACATACAAACTGGAACAGCCCCAAGAGAGAAGGTGAGAGAGCTCTGGGACATGGCTCACACATGTCCCAGAGCTCCCTTCTAGGTGGAGTGGAATTAAGGTCTGAGAAGAAGGAAGAATTTGAATCCAAGTTGCCTCCAACCCTAGCGAAGTTTTCTAACCACTAGCCACTGGGCAAGCAGCAGGTTTCTCCTGTCACTGCTCGCTTCTGAAGCAGGTGCAGCGCCTGGGCAAGGCCCAGCTCGAGGCGCTAGCTCGCAGATGTGGGCCTGAGGAGGAGACATTCCCCACGGCTCATCCTCAAGGTCCCTCAGCATGAAGCTCACCTTTTGAAGCTCGCGCGCACACACGTGCACACGCTGGCTGGTTTGCTGCCTGTTTCTCCCCCAGTCTTTCTTTGATTATCAAGGGGTTGAATTCCAAATTCCCCAAGAGTTAAACATTAGTTGTGTGCTTACGGAGGTTACGTGTATCTGGGAACATTTACCTCTCCCTTCTGTGTGCAGAGACAAAAGCGTCACAACTGAAAGCCTCCTCTTGGCCACAGGTAGTTTTTACCCTAGCAATATGAAACCTTTACTTCTGCAAAGCCTCTTCCAAAATTCATACTAGCTTGAAGCAGTGGAGAGTGAGATCCCTGCAGCGTCTTTAAGAGACAGCAGCGTCTTGCCACAATCACACAACTGCTTTATCACAGAGCTGCATTTCCCAAATAGCTAATTAACTCCTCTGGGTTAGCTGCATCACAGCAGCCAGCCCAGCCCTGAAGGAAGGAGCAGCCGTGGAGAGATGCAAGCACTTATCTATGAATGGACTTAATAAAAGCAACAAGGCTCAATTTCTCTTTAGAGAAACACAGGCATGAGGGTAGCAGGTGTGATGGTGGGAGAACGTGCCTCACCAGCGAGACAGACTGCTGACACTGAGAAAGGCTGTGCCTGAGCTACAGGGAAGCGCAGGAGAAGGAAAAACAGCAACCCACAGGAGACCAAAAGAGGCAACCAGTCTCCTGTCTAGTCTTAGAAATTAAGGACGGCCACTTTGTGTTGTTAACATCCCAACACACACTGGATGCAAGAGCTTGCTGTGCAGCAGTGAGTGTAAAATCTTCCTACCCTGAGAAGGTGCATGTAGTCTAGGACAAAGTTACATGTGGACATATCCTTTCCTTTCAATTCAAGTTGGCTTTGTATAGTGCAAGGCCAGTGTACCAGGACATAGAACAGAACACAGTGTGACTAATTCATAACAGCATGAGATATCTCAGGCTACACGAAGCAAAAAAATAGAGAGGAAGGTGTTAGCACAAAAGGATCCATCCTCAGAGAGCCTGCAAGGAGCCACAAGTCCAGTCTGCCAGCCTTCCCTTTGCTCTGGGCCTYGTAGCTGCAAGGGTGGTAGCAGCTAAACCCTTTTTGCCCACCCTTGTCTTGGCCTCTGATTCCCAGACTGCCTTTCCAGGTCCCCGGCCAGCCTTTGGGAAGCTGAAACAGCTGCAAGCAGCTGGGGAGTGACGCCGACCCATCCTAACCAGTTTTATTGCTTTCCCACAAGGTTCTAAATAATGGCTGCAAATCTGGCAAGATGAGTCCTTTTTCATTCTGCAGCAGCTTGGGAAAAAAAATAAAATTAAACATCCAGGAGCTGCACAAGGACAAGGCAGGACAGCACTAGATTATACTTGACTCAGATATGGAAAAGCATTTCTTGAGAGCAAGAACCATTTCAAATGGAGCGAAGGCTAAGATACCGTAGAAGGGAGTAGCATTCTCTGGGGAGAGCGTCTGCTCCCTTCGGGAAAATGGACTGATCCCACCCAGCAGAGAAATGTACTTTTAACATAGTAAGCAGTGCTGGGAAGGAAAGATGAACTGGTACAGCAACTAATTTTCTTGCCTTCTGGCCTGCTTAGAGCACTGCTTCAGTGCATGCCAGGCACACCTTCGAAGGGACATGGCTGCTTCTTATTTCTTTATCTAGATRACAGTTTCACCTGCTGCACAAACTGATCGGAGAGTCTTAGCTCTGTGGAGCCAGTTAATCAGAAAGACTTTGCAATGTGGTTCAATGGTACTTAGCTTAGAGGAAGATTAACAATTTTAGGGGTCCTAGGCAGAAATGCTGTCAAAGCGGGAAGATCTGTGCCAGGTAAGAATGGTTGCTTCTTCCAGATTGCATGGACTGCAGTTTTGTACAATGTCACTGCTTTGCKACGATTTATCAAGCTTCATGGAGGCAATTATGTAAAAGCAGAGATTGCGACCAGCAATGCAGACTGCTGTAAAAGCTTAGGTATTCCATGTTACAGAGCCCTAATTTYCTTTGCAAAATTGGAGAAGTAGATGCATAGGAGCAGCTTTGTTGCAAGAGATATGCTTTTTATTAAAAAGGAGATTGGACAGTTGAATTTAGACACTGCTGTTAACCTGAGCAATGCTGACTCACTGCCTAAGGGATAAACTCATAAGAAGCTTTTTACAGATTCACAGAATGTTTGAGGTTGGAAAGGACCTTTGGATATTATCTAATCCAAACAGGGTCAGCTAGAGCAGGTTGCCCAGTACTCTGTGCAGACAGCTTTTCAGTATTTCCAGGGATGGCGACTCCACAACCTCCCTGGGCAACTTGTTCCAGTGTTTAGTCACCCTCACAGTAAAGTCTTCTTTTTTTCTTAAGTTCAGATGGAGCTTCCCGTGTTTCAGTTTGAGCGCGTTGCCTCTCATCCTGTCACTGGGCACCACTGAGAAGAGTCTGGTCCCATCCCCTTGACACTCTCCCTTCAGATATTTATACACACTGATGAGATCCCCTCTGAGCTTTCTCTTCTCCAGGCTAAACAGGCCCAGCTCTCTCAGCCTTTCCACCTATGACAGAGGCGCCTGTCCTTTAATCATCTTAGTAGCCCTTTGCTGGACTTGCTCCAGTAGCTCCATATCTCTCTTGTACTGTGTATCTTGCCCAGGACTTTGAAGCAAGCTATTTAAAGTTAATGTCTAGCTTTGTTCCATGGCTTTTGAAAAGTGGCCAATTTCTTTAGGCTCTGCYTTCAGCGCAAATGGAGAAGATAGCTGTCTGCCTACCCACACAAAACAAATTAGATCCTCAAATGGAAGACACAAATGGCCAAGACCATCTTGAAATCCATCTTGCATAGCTGGCATGGTAAGAATACAGTTCCCATTTGGGCATTTCTCACTTGTGGCCTTAAAGATGGGAAGGTTTTTGTGCCAATAGAGTTTGGCTCAAAAACCATAGGTCAAGCAGCAATGCCATATCACGTGCTGTGACCAGTTCAGCGTGGCTGTGGTTTTGTGCCTGCATCTGATAAAGGTTAGATTTGTATTGAGGAATGATTTGGAGGGCAAAAACCTGGTATTAGTGACTGTGGAACTACAGCCTGAAGGAGCAAGAGGCTTTTATAGACCACCTGAAAGACCTGGGTGAGCGGCACAGCTTGTATTTCATATCCAAACTCAGAAATCCAGCTCTGCAAATTCTAATCAAGTTGAGCTGAAGTATTCAAACCTGAACCATAAATGCCAGGTTTTTCACTGCCCTACACTTGTACAATCAACAGTATTATTAGCCTCTCCTTGAAGTGTTTTCCATCTTTAAATAATCTCTGCTCTCCCAAGATACAGCCCTTCCAGTGGGAAGAATCGCAAAGACTAAATCACAGACATACTTTGGATTGAGTGTCTGAATAGAAGACAAGGAAATCACAGCAAAAAGTAATGTGCTGTTTACTTTGGCTTTCTAGTATCTTTCACATATCTAAAGAAGAGACAAGGAAATCACRGGAAAAGTAATGTGTTATTTGTTTCTTGTGATGAAATCAGGATTTTTGAGGAATTTTAACATTCAGCAGGCATATTCCTACAGCATTAGGAATTAAAGTACTACAGCTTTGTAAGTGTTGCAGGAAAAAAAGAGAGAAAACATGTACCATGGCGAATTTTTAGGCTAAGATCCTTTATAAACAAATTTGCTGAGGCACACTCCACGGCACACAGCCTTGAAGTCTTCAGTCTGTACATGACGTAGCTGCTGGCATGTTTTGTATCTCAAGAGAGAGCAGTCCAGAAGTTCAGAGACTCAAAACTGAATTCACCTAGAAGTTCAGTTTCAGCTGAACTAATAAAATTCACATCATTCTACAGACTAGAAAGCAGCTCCCCAAAATCTCCTTTTCCTGTTGTTCGAAATCTATCTAACTTCTTGGCCGTGCAGCCATAGGAAACTCAGGCTAAACTCAACCCTCTGCAGAGACAACTGAGGCTATTATTAAACATTAAGATGAAAAGTTTCCAAAGCCATTAGATGAAAAATCCCCTACCCTGCAATTCCTCCAAAAAAACAATACAAACTGTTTCCATGAAGCCAGACATACATCTAACCCCTCTTTAGCACAGGTATAGAAGGAATGATAGACTGCACAGAGAGATAGACCAAAGCACCTACAGAGCAGGGAAAACATCAGATCCAGGCGTTGTAGGTCAAACCAGTGCTCCAGCGCAATCTTTACAAGCACTCCACAACGCCCAGTGTACAGCACCTTGCCTCAGCCTCAACACAATTAATGAATACAAGCAGTTCAATGCTGCAATTAGCAGAATAATCCAGTGGTCACCTGGATCTTCTGGGGCTCAAGGAGAGCTGCTTGTAGCAACACACCACAGCGACTACCCAGCCCAAAGCTAATGACAATGAAGGAAAGTACCAGTTACAAAACAGAGTCATAAACAGGACAACTGCTTTCAGCCTCCAGTGGCATTTAGAGACACTGACTAATTAATCCCATGCTATTCACCTGCAGAGATGGCAGGAACTAGCGGTGTCCTCATTAGCAGATTGGCGGTGCAGGAATAAAGTGGCACAGAGGTGAAACCTGAAATCAGCACTCACAGAACTCTCCTCTTTCCTCTCTTGCTTGTTCATCTATTGTATCTTGGCTGGAGCACTTTCGTGGCTTGCAACTGGCTTAAACTCTCCATCCAGCAGTCTATCTACACCCATGCAATTTCTAAAGAGTGGTCTGCACTTCTACTGGGAAGTGGCTAGGTAGGTTCCTGAGTTTAAAAAGCAGTTGGAAGCCAGCGCGTTAGATCAGGCACCACATTCCCCTGAGTTTCAGTGTGGCACTAAACCTCTGCATCCCTAGGCTGTGTGCCGAGCGGCAGCAGCCCACTCCACACGAGTCGGTGCACCCACCAAGCACAGGATGGGTGCTCAGGGCACCAGGAGCTCAGTAACACTGGCCTCCTCGCAACCCCTCCCCTGTGCTCACCCGCACCCCTGTTCAAGTTTCTCTCTGTCATTCCCCACCAAGCTCCCAACACCCAAATCAGCTTAAAGCACAGAAGCAAACAGACAGAGCCTCCACGTACAGGGGACTAGAGACGACTGCCAGGATCCTTCCAGGCGAAGGCACCGGCTTGCTGCAGCTGCTGCATCCTCCAGCGGCCTGGCTTAGCAAAGGTCCCAACAGAGCCCAGCTCTGCAGCAGCCAACTTTTTGGGAGGCTGCTGTTTGAAATGCTCCTGCCCTCTTTGTTTGGTTGGGGCAGAGCCAGCAAGGGCTGCCGGGAAGGCAGCTCGGGAGGAGACTTATGTACTCGGAGGGGAGGAGCCCTCTTCTTAACTCTTTCGGGGTGGCCTCGCTCCAGGAACAGCAAGGAGCCTTCTCAACTTTTCTATCT
The DNA here is from genome assembly GCF_003343005.1 of Rhea americana. Classification (NCBI taxonomy): domain Eukaryota; kingdom Metazoa; phylum Chordata; class Aves; order Rheiformes; family Rheidae; genus Rhea; species Rhea americana. Next base: position 44,053 of record NW_028186369.1, on the reverse strand, counting down.
CAGGGCACAGACCTGATGTCTTTCCTGTCCTGGATCTCAGCTCAGGTGTAGCCTCTGACCTCTGTGGTAGAGTACAGCGGAGAAACCCTGCAGGAGGCAGCAGTGCCCTTCCTGGAGGTCTCACCCCAACCTTGAAGCAGGACCTCCTCCTGCAGGACCTGTCAGGGCTGGTTTAACTGTGAACCGTTCCCCTTGCTCCCGCTACGGCTGGGCCTGAGCTGCTGGGATTGAGGCAGCAGTTCRTGGCAGTGCTGTTTTCCTATGAAAGGGGAAGGGATGCTTGCTTTAACCAGTTCTCATCTCTATTTGTGCCCCACCTCTGCTCAGGTTTGGCCTTATGGCTCTGTCATATGGACCGCTAGTAGCCACTAAAGGGAGATCAGATCTCCTCACCTTCCTGCCCTTGGGACTCCCACCGCTTCCACTGCAGCCCTGCTGCTCACAACACTTCAAGGAGCTGGTTTAGGGAGAAAAATAGCAGGGAATTTCTTTTCTTTCGTGTTTTTTTTTTTTTTTCTTCCTGGTAATCTTTATTTTCTGCTGACTTAGTGAACTCACCRAAATGACTACGGGATAGAGGAAAGCTGTTACCAGAACAAGGGAGTACACAGCTTTGGGATTTGCTAGCCCTTATGGCTTTGCCATGTCCAAGGGAGATGAAAACTTTAAGCATCCTGCTCTAAGCCTCAACAGCAGTAAGAGGAGAAGAATGGGAACAAGTCTGGTTGCACGTCCCATCCACCAGAAGCTTTCAGCTGCTAGCTAGTAGCATTCCTCCTGCTCAGGGGAGCATTGCCTCTCCCATGGGAAGGCTCTGCCAAATGAATGAAGAATATGCAGCAGGGACTGCTTTCCCCTCTGATTATAAGAGCAACTCCTGTAGGAAAAGTGGTGCCACTTTGCTCCTTGTATCCTCTCTCCACTTAAGTGCTTTGGGCGGAGGCTAGACTTGGAAGACAGCATTAATGGACTGTCATTAAACAGTACAACCTCCTGAAATCAGTGAGATCTGCAAGCTGAGATTTCTGGCTTATTTTTGTAAGGCCATATTGTCTCTTTAGTCAGTATTTCCATCCATAAAATGGCAACTTGCCACCCTTCATGAAGCAGTTTTGTGATTGTAGCTAAAGCATGGGATAGAAGAGCTCAGATGTATCACATCCTCTTCTCCAGCAGAGGCTGAAGTTGTTTTCTAATCGACACACTCATTATTTCTTCACTCGCTTAAGTCTATGTATGGTCAAAAACAGTTAGCACAAAAATGGGCTGAAGGTCTTAATAAAGCACCACACAATTTAAGAATTAAAGCTGCAGTACTTTAAACTATTTGGAGAAAATTCCTTATGTAACGAGTTAGTTGGAAGAAAGGAGCTGGGTCAGCCTGGATGTGCTTTGGGGTCAGTATCCCATCTCCAGCAGGTCCACTAGCAGGTGCCTAGGCAGGAATGTAAGAGCAGTGCAAGCACATAGTAACATGCCCCTAAATACGTTCGCTAAGATGAAGGTCATGATGGTACTCTACCACTAGTTTTTATTAAGCAGGATGAGGTCCGTAGCAAGCAGTAACACCTCCTCTTACACCAACAAGCGCAGTCGCACCGAACCGCGCCGCGCGGCCGCGGGTCACCGCAGAGCCGCCGCGCTGAGGCGTCGCGCGGCGCCCTCTCCCCTCAGGCAACGTTCCCCCGCGCGCCGCCCGCCCGCG
>NW_028186369.1:0-42145 GCF_003343005.1 Rhea americana | reverse complement strand
CCGGCGCGGCCGCGGCGCGGGGCGGCCCCGGCGCGCTTCGGGGCTGCCGAGGAAAGGGCGCCGGAGCCGCCGAGGAGGAGATTGGCGGGGCGAGGGGCAGGGATGGATGGAGCCGCAGCGCCGCGGCCTACGGCGCCCGGGGGCGGGGAGGGAGCGAGCCCGGGGCGGGGAGGGGCTGGGCCTAGGCCTGGGCCTGGGCCTGGGCCTGGGCCTGGGCCTGCGCCGAGCCCGGGGCACCGGCGCTCCCCGCGGCGGGGTGAGCGCTGAGCGGGCCGGGCCGGGGCGGGTGGAGGCGGCGGCGGGCGGCGCGGCCCCCGGGGTGCGGGCTCTGCCTCTGAACCGACTCTGTGCTTGGTCTGTGCTTTTCTCTCCCTGTTCCTCAGCCTGCGCCCTGGCTTCGCTCGTAGTATGGCAACACGTACGGCGCGGTCAGCAGCGACAAGGCCTCGGTCCGCCCGGCGCCGTAACGTACCCCATGGCGTGCGAACCGGGACGCGGAGCTGGCTGCCCCTGGGCTCCTCCGGCCTCACTCGCTGTACTTAGCACGGGCGAGTGGCCGTAGCTTTGCAAAGAACTGAGGAGCCTTGAGCCCTCTCCTCATACGAGGAACCCATTTTTCCCCCCCCGTTTTGCAAATGAGGAGCTGAAGCAAATGGCCATTAAGGGACTTGCCTGCGGCCGTGCAGGAAGTCGGGGTTGGGAGGGAGAGTTGAGTTTGCTTCCTTTGCTACAGAATTGCAGCTCAGGTCACTGCAAACCAGCTCTTTAAAGCAGAGAGGTGTGCGTGAAGTGAACATACGGCCTGTGTAGCTTGCACTTAGGCTTTTTGTTTTGGGGTGGGTGCTGCAAAAACATTAACTTGTTAGGTGGTGAGGCATTTTTTGATCTCAGGAAAAAAGCATGTTCCTTACAAATGCCACCTCTCTTATACAATCTTTTGTATAGATATTATTTTATTCTTTGTACACAGAGGTGTTGCCCAGTGAATGTTTGAACACATGCAGGTGAAAGTGCCCAGAGGCTGTGGGGTTTTTTTGTTTTTTTTTTCCCAGCAATTTCCAAACAAAGTAAGTTAGGCAAGTGACGTTCTTGAAAAAGGTGCATCCATCTTGAAGGAGGGCAAATATCTGTTATTTTGGAGGCTGTAAATCCTTAAATGCTGCATGTACCATCTCATAAAGGTTCTCTCAAAGTATAAGCATCATATGGCTAATTTGCTTGGTAAATGCCTATGCAGAGAAAAGCGCTGAGGAGCGATGCCAGAGTGGTAGTGTTTAACTGTAGCATTTCCTACTACTCCAGCAGCAAGCTGGATTGACAGCAAAGCATACGCTAGTCTTCATCTGCACTCTCTCTCTTTACTCCTTCCAGTAGGGATAAAACTGGAGGCCGCTATCGGAGGATAATAGGTCATTTTGCGTGTTTCAGCTAATAGCATTGTCGTCGTGATAGCCCAAGGATAGTTGGCTTGTAGGAAGAGATAGTACTAGTGTGGCTGTGGTGYATTTAGGAGAAGGAAGATGGGAAAGCAAAATGGTCAAGCTTTTTGGTCTTGTGAGTCCAGAAACTTGTCTGTTCTTTTTTTCCCAAGTGACTCAGTTGGTCTGATACAGTTCAGTTCTTGAACTGTGGTCCCTCACCTTTTGCCCTAGAGGCACAGATCTGTTTAGAAATGTATGAATGTAGAATACAGCTTAATGACATATACAAGCTTGCATTTTGTTGGTCACCTTTGCAGCAACACCTATSAAATAGCCCATAGACTGCTTTGTGAAAAACATTGGTTTTGGAAAATATTTCCTCTCTTGCTAAGCCCTGCCGATTTCATGTTTGTGTTGTGTGTTTCCTGTTCTCTGTGTGAAAAGACACAGATGTTTCTGTGTTTCAGAAATCACTGCAAGCTGCAGGAACCTGGATTTGGGAACATTCATTTGTGTTGCTTTGGAACTTTTAAGAAAACTTCTTTGGTATTAAGGAAAACTGTGAAGCTGGAATCAGGAAAGCTAAGTCAGATGTTTAGAAAAGTCCCTTCACAAAACAAATTTAACTAATTTAAGGAATATATTAGCAGATTATGATTAGCAGAGTCAGAAACCAGAAGCCGAAAAGCCACAAGACTTCTGTGTACTGTAAACCGGAGAGTTTTTCTCATCTTAATGACTTTTGCTTGCGGTGCATATACATTTGTGGAGGTGTTTCCAAGCTCATGCCATGCTGTGAATATATTATGCCACTTCTGATGAAGTTGGCAGTGCAGAGGTGCTTATTTCCACTCTTCCATTTTTTAGATGTTTCATTCATTGGTCAATAATAGGTGTTACACCAAATCAAACCCACCGCATTCTTTTAGTGCCTATTAAAACAGATACTGGCAGCATCTTTGTAATTCAAATGTTAAGCAGTACAGTAGAAAAAAAAAAAAAAAAAAAAAAAAAAAAAAAAAAAAAAAAAAAAAAAAAAAAAAAAAAGTCTTTAGGTATCATAATATATGTGAGGGATCCAGCCTTCTCCTGGAAAATACCTGGAATTTAGTTAATGCCCAGTATTTCGGTATTAATTACTGGGCTGTTCCTTTGTCTCCTTTTGCATCTAGAGTAAATAAGGAACTCACTGGGGCTAGATGAGRTCAGAATCCACTTCAGGCTTTCCTCTAAGAAATTAAAGCAAGGTCTGCTGTTCCAGCAGTGCAGCAACTGGGCCCTTTATTTTGTTCATTCCAAGGCACACAGGACTTTGCAAGCAGCTTACTGACACTGAAGGCARCCAGACTTGACTGGTTATTTTTTTGTTTGTTTGTTTTCGGCAGCCCTTTCTTCTCGACAAACGTGTTATATATGGGACAAATTAGTTCTGGAGATAACCAGTGCTTACTGCCCTGAAGACAGGGCAGTTGTCAAGGGGCATGAGCTGCATGTACATCTTTCAGAGAAAATGGTTGCCCTCTATCTGCCATTTATTTTGGTTGGATAATGAGGATCCTTTGTACTTCTATGACTGTCAAGTGCTAGCTTGAAACATGTATACAAACTTTTACATGAGATACGCGGTGCCAGTGTGAGCAGGCACAGAGTTTGGCTGTAACTGCTGCGTAAGAGTGCGTGCAATCAAAGTACGCTGTAGCAATTAGCTGACCCTCAGTGCGCTGCCATTGTTGCAAAGCAGGTTTGTTGTTTCATGCCAATCTATTAATTTCTTGTTTCTAAACCCTTTTATCTTGTCACTAGGCTGCTCTTTGGAGTATATTGCACTCGATTAGGGATCGGTTCTCAGAATCAAGGAGTTAGAAGTGATATTTGAGATAAGTGAGGCCCATTCGGTGCTGCTTTGGACGCCTCCGAAGGGGAAATGGAGTTATCAGGAATGAAAAAGAAGAGTTTGCTAGGACTCAAAGAAAATAATAAAAAATCCAACACTAGGTAATCATTCTGTCCGAATTTTCTAGGCCTAAAAAAACTGGGGATGTTACAGGGTACTAGGGCTCTCCCAGTGAGGGTGAGGAATTGGAAATGTACCACTCCCTGTGAGAATTTCTGTATGCAACAGCTGTCTTCCTGAAAGCTGCTCTGTAATGTAAAACGTTTTCCTTTTTCTAAAAAGCCTGAACTTGCTTTATGCTTTTAACCCTGCAGTTATGGTGATCTTGAGTTACATTTGATGTTCAGTGTGCTGTGTTGCTTTTCTGTTTTTTTTTTTTTGTTTTGCTTTGCTTTGTTTTTAATTATGCCTTCTACAATTTGTTCTTGAAGGGCTCCCTCACCAACCAAGCGCAAGGATAGGTCTGAAGACAAATCAAAGGACCGGTCCAAGGATAAAGCGGCCACCAAGGAATCGAGCGAGAAGGATCGTGGTCGGGACAAGACACGCAAGAGGCGCAGTGCTTCTAGTGGGAGCAGCAGTACCAGGTAGTTCCTTTTTCCTTACTGCTTCTCAGTAATAATGCAGGTAGTAGCAAATTACAGCATTTACCTAAGCCACCAACCTTATTTCTATTACATATTTCCGATGTCACGGACTTGTTCGAAGCCTGTATTGTGTTGGTCACAGAGAAGTTTTTCTCTGATTTAAGGGGTTTTATTTTTGTGAGGTATGAACTTCCTTTGGCTGAACTAGTGAACTATGAGGGTCAGTTTTCATTGCTTCAATTCACAGTTCCTTTCCCTGTAATTATCAGAAGGTTTTCAGCTGTTTTTCTTGGTACTCCACTCTTGCTTTTTCCCATAACAGATCCCGTTCCAGCTCAACTTCCAGTTCGGGGTCCAGTTCCAGCACTGGTTCTAGCAGTGGTTCTAGTTCTTCTTCTGCCTCAAGTCGATCAGGGAGCTCTAGCACCTCTCGCAGTTCCAGTTCCAGCAGCTCCTCTGGATCCCCAAGTCCATCTCGACGGAGACATGACAACAGGAGACGCTCCCGCTCCAAGTGAGTTTGATTTGCTTTCTGAGAATTACCAGATAGCAGGTTAATTTCCATGGAGAACACAAGACTGAGATCAGAGTAGAAATTTCTCAGAAGACTTTGCTTTCTCCATGACCTAGAGATCTGAATTTTGTTAGAATGGGGCRCCCCTTGGGAATATAATTGAAGCCTATGCTTTGTAGGCGAGATGTTTTTAAGGGTGGTTGTTACCTATTGTATTTTGTATACGCAATTTTAATCAGTGTTTGAGCACCAATATGAAGATAAATGAGTGCTAGATGGGTGTAAAACACTGTACATACTCTATAACTTACAGTCAAAGCAGCAGAGAAGTTAGAGCTAAAATGATGTATATGTGTATGAGTGTGTGTGTTTTTATATATATATAGCAGGGAGGAAACCTAAGGAAGCATATTTTGAAAGGGTAGAAATCAAACCATCTTAATACCCATACAGTTTTTCCTTTGAATAATTCTGTGAATAAGGTACTGAAGGCTGATAATCTACTGAAGTATTATAATCCATTGTGTTTTGAGCATATTTCTCTTCTTATGTTTGGTAAAATTGGGAAGAAACATCAACACAAATCTCCTACGTAGTTGATTTAAAAAAAAAACTTCTGGAATATAATTTATGAAACTACAAAGAAATTGCAGTGTGCAACTACTTAAATAGTTTTGTACATGTGACATTTGTAGCCCTTTCTAGTGAACAGAAAACACAGAAACACAAATCATTGGATCTGTAAGTTTCCTGGTTGTGGTATACTTTCATGCGTCTGTCTGTGTTTTGCTTCTTTCATTATCAAGGCAAAGGATGTTAGTAGTCTTTTTTTGTTTTAATAAATATAAAATTCTATGACTATGGCCAACAACTTTGAAGAAATGGTCATTAAATTTCACACATTACCTTATCTGTGGTAAGATTGAAAACTCACAAAAACCAAGCTCTCTAAAATTCCAAAAGGTTTTAAAGCATAAGCAGAGAAGACAGGTGTGAGTCTTGAGGTGTTTCCAAGTGGAAACTGCTCCTCTGATACTTCTGGAATACTTGTCACTTCTTAAAGAAAAAAGATGCTCTCACCGCCCTCAGGAGCGGTACTTTTTTGTTACGTGATAGGGATTGTCTTCTAGTTTGTCTTGCATGTTTCTAGACAATATTTTTGTTGTCAAAATCAGATCTAAGCCACCCAAGAGAGATGAGAARGAGCGAAAGAGGCGGAGCCCCTCACCCAGACCTACAAAAGTGCATGTTGGAAGGCTCACCAGAAATGTAACCAAGGTAATGACACGATCCCCTGTAACATCAAGCTTCCATATCTTTGTGAGGAAGCCTGGGTGTTTGTGTGTGTGGCTGTGAGGTTTTTTTTGTTTTTAGGGTTTGTTTTTTCCCCATCTCTTTTATGTCCTCAAAATCTCTTTGTTACTGGAGTGCTGATAAGATTTTGATGTTGGAAATTCTTGCTTTGTGACCAAATAGGTGAGTGAGAGAGAGGWTTTTTTGTTTTGTTTTTTGGTAGAGTTTTAGTGAATTGAATAAAATGCAGATTTTGAGGCTGTGTAGTACTAAAAGGCCTGTCTGCCTTCTCAGCATCCCAGACTTAGTATCTTGTGTTACTAGGAGGGAGACTATGTAAGAGTAACAGCAGAAGTGAGCAGATGATGAGATGGATTGAAAAGTGACTGAATGGCAGAATTTAGAGGGTTGTGATCAGCAGTGTGAACTCTAGGTGGAGGCCAGTAGCTAGCGGTGTATCCCAGGGACCAATACTCCCAGGGTCCAGTACCATTCCAATCATTCATCAGTGACTTCAATGATGGGATAGAGTGCACCCCTCAAACAGTTTGATGGCAATACCAAACTGGGAGGAGTGGCTGATACACCAGAGGGCTGTGCTGCCATTGAGGGCGACCTTGACAGGATGGAGCAGTGGACAGAGAAGAACCTCATGAAGTTCGACAAAGGGAAGTGCAGGGTCCTGCACCTAGAGAGGAATAACCCCAGGCAGCAGGATAGGCTGAGGAGTGACCTGCTCGAAAGCAGCTCTGCAGAAAAGGGCCTGGGGTTCCTGCTGGTCAACAAGTTGACCACAAGCCAGCAATGGGACYCTTGTGACCAAGAAGACCGATGGTATCTTGTGTTGCATTAGGAGAAGCGTTGCCAGCAGGCTGAGGAAAGTGATCCTTTCCCTCTACTCAGYGCTTGTGAGGGCACACCTAGAGTGCTGTGCCCAGATCCGAGTTCCCTGGTATAAGAGATGCGAGAGCCCCTGAAGCAAGTCCAGCAAAGGGCTACTGAGATGATTAAGGGACTGGAGCCTCTGTCATAGGTGGAAAGGCTGAGAGAGCTGAGACTTTTTAGCCTGGAGAAGAGAAGGCTCAGGGGATCTTATCAGTGTGTRTAAATATCTGAAGGGAGAGTGTAAAGAAGATGGAGCCAGACTCTTCTCAGTGGTGCCCAGTGAGAGGATGAGAGGCAACAGGTATGAACTGAAAAACAGCAAGTTCTGTCTGAACATAAAGAAAAAACCCTTTGTCTGTGAGGGGTGACTGGAAAATAGAACAAGTTGCCCAGGGAGGTTGTGGGGCCTCCATCCCTGGAGATACTTAAGAGCTGTCTGCACAGGGTTCTGGGCAACCTGCTTTAAGTGATCATGCCTGATGAGGGGGGTTAGACTAGGTGATCTCTAGAGGTCCCTTCCAGCCTCAGCCTTTCTGTGATTCTAGGAAATGACCTTGGAGGCATTAAGGACATCTGGAGGGCTTGGTAATGGATCTGGAGAGAGCTGGGCTGACTTGAGTTATCTTTCATGGAATGTATTTTAAAGGTCTTCACAAAAGGAAGAAAGGTTTATGGTGCTGAAAATTTAATATTTTCATACAGTATTGAGAAAATGCATCYTTAGGGATGAGTTTTTGACTGAATGCATAAACTGTCTTTTGAAGTCTCCAAGAGGCTGTTGATTTTACTGATTTTTATACTTGGTAGGTTTTCTGTAGCCTGGAGGGTTTGGTCTCTTTTGACATACAAGCAGTAATGCTGTTAAACCTTAAGATTTGGAACAACCTGAGGATAGAACTGAACAGGCAGTAGTAGAGAAGGCAGCAGTAATGTAGACTCCTGTCCACATCTGGCCAATGAAATACATCTATCCCTGATGCTGCCATTAATTTAAGGCTAACTTAGTGCTGTGTGCGCTTGAATTTACTGTTCCCTGCCAGCCAGACCTGGTCAGGTAAGTGTGGTGTATGTCCTTAAGACTTGCTGTTTCTCTGCAGGATCACATCATGGAAATTTTTTCCACTTATGGAAAGATTAAAATGATTGACATGCCAGTCGACAGGCTAAATCCACATCTCTCTAAAGGTTATGCTTATGTGGAGTTTGAGAACCCCGATGATGCTGAGAAAGCCCTGAAACACATGGATGGGGGTAGGTATCAGATGCTGCAAGGAGGCTGGAGGCTTTTAAAAATATTTGGAACTCATGGGGTCTATCTGAAAATGAGTTATTGGGGAAGACTCTGGGTAACTGATCTCCTTAAATGCTGTCTTCCTGTTTTCATCCTAAATAACCTTATGTTCTATGTGGTTTGGGACAGATCCATTTAATAACAGGAGTATTAAAAATGAGTTTTCCGAAAATAAACAGTGATACAATGTTCTTATTTTATGTAAAAATCCCGCCTGAATAACATCTGAACTCTGATTTGTTGGGATATTAGGTTTTAGGAAGTTAAGTCTGTAAGTGGACTTTGTCAAATGACCCTTGAGYTATTGGTGGGAACGGGACTGTAGGCTGATTCATACTTCATTTGCTTGTGACAAAGCAGTGAATCACACTGAAAATGTGGTGTGTAGATGTTAGTAGTGGAAAGTATTGTCTCTTTCTATTTCTGTGACTCCCTAAACAGGTCAAATTGATGGGCAGGAGATCACTGCCACAGCTGTTCTGGCACCACGGCCTAGACCGCCTCCCAGACGTTTTAGCCCACCCAGGAGGATGCTGCCACCACCACCAATGTGGCGTAGGTCACCCCCTCGCATGAGGAGAAGGTGAGATCTGTGACAATTCATACTTCCTTTCCAGTATAACAACATATCACCACTGAAAGACTCGGCATGGGGACAGTTTCATCCTGTTGGACTTGACTCTACCTTCCAAACAACAGTAACAGCTTTTAGGTGTCAGAAGAACCTGGAGTGGATTTCTTAACCCCTTAGAGAGCAAGGGCGACCTGCTCTGGTCCACAGCCTCAGTACAGTCTGTCAGAAATAGCCAGTGCTTACCAGCCTGTTCCCTGGAGTCCTTTCTGCGTAATGCCTCAAGGCGAAGCAGGATCAGACTTCTGGTTGGCAGAATGCTTTTGGCAATGTGCTCCTGCTTTCTTTCCTAAAGCCTTAGCACCTTTCTCCCTTATTTCTATGATGGCCACAYGACCAAAATGCAGTCTTCCTCCATTGGTGAGTGGAGTACACCCGCCCYGGGATGTGACCTGATGCGGATGTGTCCGTCATATGATTCAGGACTACTTGAATGCTAATTATTTAGAGTTAGATTTGAGAAGTGTCCTCTGAGTTTGAAAGGGCTTACATAAATCCTTTCCCAGAACCTCATTGTACCTTGGCTTCAGGAGTCAAAATTATCCTTTCAAATGAAGTAGAATCTGATGCAGAATGAATTGAGTTTGTTCCTTCGCTTGAGCTAGAAGGTGAGATTCTGCTTTTCTTTGGACACTAAAGATTCTTTCAACCTCCTAAAGTGTAGAGAGGGTTGCCAAAATATTCCTGCTGTGTAGCGAATGTTTGGATTGCCTTTGTTCTCTCTAGATTTGACTATATTTCACTGAAACTCATTTAGTGTACTTTTCTTTTGAAAAGATTGTACCTGAGCTGACACATTACTGGAACGCATCTAACAAAAGCTTTTTCCTTCCTTCTCTGCCAGGTCCCGGTCTCCTAGGCGCAGATCCCCTGTTCGCCGGCGATCCAGATCCAGATCTCCTGGACGAAGGCGCCATCGCAGCCGCTCCAGCTCAAACTCTTCACGATAAAGCAAAAAGACTGGACAGCTTTTTATTTTTTAACTTAAATCCCATCAAACTAAATATTGTACCTTTTTCTATAAGGGGTCTGGGTGAGGAGGAGTGAGAGGTAGTTTCCTGGCAGTGAAGGCAACCTAAGAAAAGAGAGTGCAGTTCCTAGCCAATAGATGGCCTTTGCTGTGGGGCTTCTAGTTTCCTGGCATTTAATTGAATTTTTTTTAAAATGGCTTTGATTTAAAGGCTGTAAATACAACATCTCTTCCAGATAAATGGAAGGAAAGATGCTATAGCCTCTCTTTCACCAGTCAGCAGCTGCTGCTTGATGATTTCTAAATGCTTAGCACGCTGTACAGACAAGCATGTGAATCTTAAACTGTATTGGAAGCCCTGTATAGTAAGAGAGGGAAGCATTTAACTTAGTCTCTGGGTGCCAGCACAGGATCTTCAGAACAGCTGGAGTCCAGATTACAAAACCTGTTTTAGACTAAAATTGTGAATTGTCGTTTTTATTCCAGTTCACACACAGGTTAGTTTCTGCGTAGTGTTGCAGACTAAACTTCTGTAACAAGCAGCAGAAACAAGCGGCAGCCCCCTGTTAAACATGTTAGAAATGACGCTGGAAATCTTAAGAATTGCTTTGCAGCTGCCCCCTCCAGTGATTCCAGTTGCCTCTCCTAAAGGGTTTTGGTTAGAAAGAAAAGCTCCGGCCCCTGCAGCCCCCCACCCCCCGAAATGGTGCGAGCGCTTCTGCTTTTACAAATCCGCTCAAATTAGCAAGCGAGTATCGACCCCCCAGAAACCGCAAGGCAGAGCGGGAGGCTTGTGGCCATGATGCTGTCTGGATTAACTGGGTTCACATTGGAAAAGGCAAAGAATTTGCTGCCCCTTGTACAGTCAATACTATAAAGTTTGTTTGATTTTTTTTTTTCCTCCCCTCCCCCGTTTTTTTTTCCTTTTTGTATAACTTTGTAGCCTTTTGGGCCATGTTGTGTTTGTACTTGTGTAGGATGAGCGACTATCGAATAAAGCAGTAGGGTTGAGAACCTGGAGCCCGCGTCGCTGCCTCGGGCCGCCGCCGCGGCGCTCGCAGCGCCCTGTCCCTTTAAGAGCGGCGCGGCGCGCCCGCTACGCGTCAGCGGCGCCGCGCCCGCAGATTCGCCGCGGCGCGGGCCGAAGCCGGCGGCGAATCGGCGGGGTCATGGCGGAGGCGGGCGGCGTGGGGCGCGCGCTGCGGGCGGCCGCCGAGGCCCTGGAGGGCGGCGGCGAGGCGGCGGCGCTGGGCGCGCTGCGCGCCGCGCTGGAGGCGGCCGGGGGCGCCGCTGGCCTGGCGGAGCGCGAGCGGGCGCAGCTGGGCGCCTTTCTGCGGCGCCTGGCGGCGAGCCGCTGCCCGGAGCCGCTGGCGGCGGCGCAGCGGCAGCGCCTGTGGCGCAGCTTCGTGGCGGGGGCGCCGGCCGCGCTCGCCTTTCCGCTGCTGGTGGAGGCCGTGGCGGCGGCGGGGTGAGCGCGGCCGGGGAGGCCCCGGTTGTGGCAGGTCCCCGCTCTTCCAAAACCCCCCTCGTCGCAGGGGCTCCGGGGTCCCGAGCGGCCCCGCAGCGGCGGCTGGCCGCGGCTGTCCTGATCCTAGCAACCGGCCAAATCTGTGGAGAAACGGGTTAAAAGCTCTTTAAATTTTAAATACTCTCTACCGCTGTAGCAATATTGAGCAGCACTGGCTCGATCCCCGTAGCGGTACGACTGCGTGCGCATCTTTTTGCTGCTTGAAGGGGGACTGGGGCTTATTCCTGCTTTTTCTCTGCTTAAAGGGGGACTGGGGCTTATTCTGGCTTCTTCTCTTCCAGCCCTGGCTTTTGCCTGCCGGCAGCCGTGAAGATGCTGGAGCAGCTCGTGCAGGAGGGATGCCTGTCGGCCCTCATGTGGGAGGCCTGCCAGCAGCAAGCGCAGGAGCGCTCGCCTGAGCTGCAGGAGAGCCTCCTCGGCAACATCGTGTGTTTGCCCGATCGCGTGAGCAATAAGCTCCAGGGGAAAAACCCAGCCGTGTTCTTCCCGCAGAACTACTTTCCTCTGCTGGGCAGTGCCGTTATCCAGGTGCTGCAGAAGATCTCTGATTCTCTGAGAGGTGAGATGGCAGGAGGACTCTGCTATGGAGAGAGAGCTCTTCTGAAAGAGCGTTTTGTGCGYGGACCTCCTCTGCTCGTGCTTGAAATGTAGATCGGGGTATCGCAGGACTTCACGTTCATCCTTCAGSCTGGAGTTCGTTGTGCCTGGAAGTGTGAGGTAGCAGGAATGAGGCAGGTGACCTAGGCWGTGTAAAATCCAGCTGGAAGCTGCRATCTTATGAGCTGTTAARTAGCCTCATTTATTGCCAAAGTCTTCTGATTGGATCTGTGCCGAAATAGTTGTTTGGAAAATTTAAACAACGCYGAATGAGACAGCGGCTTTGTTACCACTGTGTTACAGTAGGACTGAACTACTTTGTGTCCTGTTTTCCCTGTATAAAATGTTAGGTAAAATTTATCTGTGTTTCAGTGCCTRTTTTCTGCTCGGAGGCAGGTAATGGAGGGAGGAAGAGACTTTGCTTCAAGAGGAAAAACTAATGTGGGTTTTCAGGCTTCAGGACTTGCAGAAGTGTACACAGCTGCTTATGAAGCTTGTTTGGAGGCTGCTGGTATTGGTCCTGCTAATTTTCTGTCTGTTTTGTCCCAGGTGGTTTGGATTGCTCAATCTCTTTTGTGTCTCATGTGCTGGGGAAGGTATGCATTCACGGGAGACAAAGTGAGTGCTTTACAATATTATTTTGGGGAGAGGGAAAATCTGTTACTCTAAATTAGTAAGGAAACATAAGTGTGATCGTGATCAACAGAAGAAGTGAGAGACTGGCCAGGTAGTACTTTGGGTTTCTTGTCAATCATACTGTAGATACTGGCTGCTCTTTGCTTTATGAAATTACTCAACTATGTATCTGATAGATGCCATGCTTTTGTGTCAGCTTGTGTGAATGTGCTGTGCTCCTCTCAAAAGCTGATGAGAGTGTTAGCCTTCTCTCTGGCCTGCCATTTTGGACACAGCTATTAAACRCTCTTCTAGTGCTTCTCCTCCAGTGGTCTGAAAGGATATTGTAAATACCAGCAAAAATCACTGCCTGTCTGTAATTGCCTTCTCACATGARTAGCTTTCAGTCTGGCTTTGCTTCCTAGGCCACGTGTTGCTTCTTCCCAGAGGAATAATTCAGAATCATTTATTATGGTTCTCTTTCTGTAAGGAGTTTAAAATTTGCAGGCTGACTTTCAGTACATGTGTGCYAGCTCTGTCCATCTAGAGTACTCACCTCTCTTCTCTTCCACTTCAGAAGAAATTCTGAGCGTTTTGGTGCCCCGCCTAACAGACCTCACCAAGTCAGACTGTATCTGGCAAAGGATATGCTGGCGACTGGTCGAATGTGTGCCAGACCGCTGGATGGAAGCAGTGGTCCTTGGTTTTGTTCAGAGAGCGTCGGGGTAAGATCTCTTGTTTTGCTCTCTGATCTGGAGCAAAGGCTGGAATTATTTCACGAATACTTCCAGAGTCAGTTTCTGGAAGATGCTTGCCTGTGCGTATGTTTGTGTAGGCCGTTTCTTACGGTGTTGTTTCCTGAGAGACTCTAGAGTTAAAATAGCTGACGGTTCCCTTTCAGGTAGAGCCTGCACCATTCCTTAAAGATCTGTATTCTGCAGTGAGAAAACAAGTGAAAGTGTTATTCACTGTCAGTGACTGGCTTGTAATTTTTAGAGCTGTTTTAATATTCCTTAGGTTTTGACTTCGTTGCTAGTCACAGCAATGTGATTAGTGGTAGGATGACAGCAATTGCACCAATTCCTAAAGTTTTGCTATTGACCTGTCTTGCTAGGGCGGATGTCTTGTCTAGATTGCTGGGGAACCTTGTTGTGAAAAACAAGAAAGCTCAGTTTGTGATGACGCAGAAGCTGCTGCTCTTGCAGTATGGCTACACGGTAAGGACTCTGCTTTGAACAGTCGTGCAGGAATGCCTGTCTTTCCCAAAGTATTGATGTATTTTTCAGCTGAGCTCCAACTCTCCTGTCATGAGGAAGATTTAACTCTTTATTATGAAATCATCCCGGAGTCTCTCACTCTCCACTTGTACCTGAGCTCAGTTGCTGTTCACTTGCATTCCCTTAACTGAACATAAGAGAGGGGGTAATTGATTGCTTTCAGATCATGGGATTCATGTACACTCTCTCTGGATTGATCAGCAGCACTGCTGTCCTTTTTTTCTGGCTCCAAGTGGGTATTGGCACATAATTTCAGTATTCTGAGGAGCTGGAGGTGTCTAATCGATTTAGGGTCTGAAAGAAGAGACTGAAGAAACTATGAACCACYCTCAGGGAAAAGAATTGAGATGAAGAGATAAGATGAGGCCTGAGTTTGATGTGAAATTCTTTTTTCCTGATAGCGTAAGGGAGACACACAAGATAGAAGTGAAGCAGGTAGTCGGCCCATGTAAGGGAGGCTGAGCCCATAACGATGTAGAAAACAAGTCTTGTGCTCTGGCTTATGCTGGGGAGGAGGTAGAGCAGTAAATACGAGGAGAGTGGAAGGTACAGTGTCAGCAAATGAACAAAAGTTCTTTGGTTTCACACCACTCATATCTGTCACAGTGGGGAGAGTGTTATTAAAGTCWTGCTGAGCACAATAACGCATCAGAGCTTGTCAGTTCTCCAGGAGTTTCACCAGAAATAGCCTTTCTTGGCTTCCACAGACAGCTCTGAAGCTGTGGCCTGTAATAATGTATTTCAGTGCAGTAGCAGAATATACTCATATGCTAACCTTGGTGGTTGTGTATTTATTTATTTATTTATTTATTTTCCTTGCACACGTTAAATTTTGTCATATGGTGTTAGGAACTGTTTCCTGGCTTGCAATGTAGGAGGAATGAGGGATATTCTCTCTGTCTGATCTGCTTCGTGTTGGCCTGAAATTGTGCTGGTCTAGTCACAATAATGTAAATAGTGTATTCCCATCCTGGTTTTCCTTGTAGTTTTCCACAACTGTGTGCACTTCATTTTTTAATTTGCCTAATTCTCTATCTGTGAATGCTGTGATCCAATCCCTTGGAATGAAAAGATTAACATAGGAAATATATGTGTTTGTCCTTGTGGCTGATAACTTTATGCCTAGTTAAAAAAAAGACCTGTGGCTTTCGTTGCAGACTGCAGTGCTACAGAATGTCCTTGGCTACCTGTCACTGGACAGCCTTCGACGTGCCTTATTGATCAAAGTAAGGTTTAGTAATATTTTTGATGAGGTATCTGATGGAAAGAATTATACTGCATGAGAGAGAGTGTGTTTGTTGTAGAAATCTAGTTCTTCTCTRATTTACCTCTGTTGCTGTCCATGACAGTGAGGAAAGCCTTAGCACGCTGAACAGTGCAGGATAAATAGCTTGAAGTGTACAAACTGAAGACTTTCTGCACTGCTCGTGTGTTTTTTTTTTTCCACATTTTATTGGCAAAATATCTTCTGAGTAGCAGAACCAGTGAAGCCTGGATTCCTACAGATGTCCTGTGCCCTCCTTCTCAGCTTCCTCCCTCATTCCCTGTCTGTGTTGTTGCACAGGTGACAGCAAGTGATAAAGTTGGTTCAGAGCTACGTGTGCGCTGAATGGCTGATGTTTTGGAACATCTCTTATCTACCTTTTCCTCAGCAGGGATGCAGATCTTTTCCCTCTTCAAGTCAGCCGCGTAGTGGAACTTCTAGGAACTTTGTATCGCTGGGAATCTCTACACTTCTGTCTTTTTTTCGTTTCTTTTTTTTTTTTTTTTTAATTGGTTGCAGGTTCAGAAATTATCAGCCAGTACTGGCAGCTATGTAGACTTTGAAGAGTGGACTTAAAAAAACATACTGAACTTAGACCAAGCTGGTGTGGAGTTCTCAGTTGACCAAACATAGTATCATTTTGAGTCATGAAATACAAAGTTAGCTTGGTTTGTAGGGAGAGTGTGATTGCACCAAGAAGCATGATGACCGAAGGACTATCAGAATGTATATTGTGCTGAATGGAAGTTAGAGCATTCCTTCAGAAAGGAAATTGCTTTTGTGTAGTAAAGCTGAATTTTGAGGCARCTCACGTTTTGTGACTTAGGTGCTGCAAGAACTCTTGGAGACCTGGGGCAGCAGCAGTGCTGTGAAACACTCTCCACCTGAGCAGCAACAATATATTAGCAAGGCCATTCTCATCTGCCTCTCCCACCTGAAGGAACCTGAGATAGAGAGCTGCAGACAAGGTGAGGTGGTGGAGGGAGCAGTGGGATATATGTGCTTAAAAGAAAGTCTGACTGTAAGTAAAAAAAAAAATCATGTTTTTGAACTTCAGATAAACAAAATTGCCCTGAATTTATCTTGGCAAACAGAGTGACCTACTGGAAATCTTTTTCTTTAGTCCTGATAAGAGACAATTCCAAGTGCATATATTTAAATTACAAAATTGGAGAACCAAATCTTTGAACTAAGGCTCTCTCAGCTAAACAGCGGTTTAGGGACCAATAACTTTTGTCACAAGAAGAATAAGAATGACTCTGAGACACTGGTTAGAGGAATGGTGTGATTTGCGATTTATAGCTTGCTAATGGAGCCTGAGTAAAGATCTGAAGGGTTTACTCATTTATTTAAAGTACACCGAGAATAAAAAGCTATTTGGTTAGACCCTGACTGTCCAYGTGCATCCCTCTATGTCATTCTGCTCCCTCCAAGTGTGATTACTCACTAGGTGAGTAAAGTTAGTACTAGTTAGCAAAGCTACACAACCTATTACTGGYGGCAGCAGTGTCGAGACTACCAGTCCTATTAACCAGTAATTCCTTACTGCTGCTTTATGCTCCTCTTTCCATGCATCTGTGTCATACTTGGCCAGTGAGTTTTTAGTGGCAAGGACCTCTTCTTTGTCCCGTGTTTATACAGTTTGTAACACTTTGGGGTCCTGCTTTGAGATTTCAGTTTCTTACTGAAATAAAAAAAAAATCTGTGTTTTTCTAGAGTTATTTCTGTTACTTCTTTGTGCAGCTTTTTGTTTGTTTTTGGAAGGTTGACTTACAAGAACACAAATCTGTTTCATTCCAGAATTAATTCTGTAGGAGAATAAATAACCTGTTGTTTCCTTACAGTGCTGTAGTTTTATAATCCATTTTCTATCTGGCAACTGCTGAAAGAGGGAAGAAAAAAAAAGAAAAAAAAAAAAAAACTTTCCTGAGTGAGTTGATAGGCTTACTGCTGATAGACTGACCTCTGTTTGGTAAAGGTGGCTGCCAGCACTTTCTGTGGGCTAAGACTTATCGGTATTAGCTACCTGTACATATGTAGATAGTGAGCGAAATTTCCCCTACACAACTGTTGTACTGGTCAAAATTTGCAATTTTTGCATGTTTTGATGTTTCACTTTGCAACATGAGGTTTCAAAACACTGTATCAAAAAGTGAACTAAACATTGATTTGACTTACCGCTCTTCTTGTTTTATATTTCAGTGAAAAACTAAATATTCCAAATTCAGACTATATCTGTAATATTTTGTTGATTTTGTAGCCCTGTGGAAAAGCWTGTTTTTATTAAATCGGTGCCGAAGGGAAATATTGCTGTTGCAGAAAAAGCAGCAGTCGTGGCTGTGTTTTTAGGCCCCTCCTATCTCCCTACCTATTTTTGAGCCGTGGAGAGCTAAAGATGCGCTCTTGGGGAACTGACATAAAGATGGATGTTTGTCCACCTCCTTATTTGACACACTTTTTGTCTTCTAGAGCTTCTCACAAGCATGATGGCAGGTGTAAAATGCCACCTGGATAGCAGTCTGCCGCAGATACGGCATCTGGGAATGATTGTGGCCGAGAGCATTAGTTTGAAGATAAACACTGATGGGCCTGTCCTGAAATTTCAGGTGAGGKCCTAATGAAATTTCTCTCCAGTGTGCAAGGCTTAAGAGGAAATACAAGCTTTAAAACAAATGATTTAGGGYGTTATAGTGAATGCTGATACTTTCTACCTGAGAATAAAGAGTGGCGACAACACTTCCAAAAAGAGAAGTAATCTGTTTCCAAAACAAAATTGTATTAAAAATACATAGGTGCATGAGAGTGACTTTAGAGAGTAATCTGATGGCAAAGGTTAGGGTAAACTGTTGGTAGTAAAGGACTGCTAGAGGATAATGAGGACTGCACAAGAGAATTGCAGTCTGATCCATTAAGTTGAGAGGGAACTTCAAAACTAAACCAGCAGTGAATGTTCCCTGACTTGGTAGGAACCACCTGCTTTGAGTTGGTATTTCCAAGGCTTTCTCTCATTAAGTTTGTAAGAATTACGTGATTAAAATCCCTTTCTTTCCTTAAAAATCTGCATCATTCATCATGTTGTGTTGCCGCTTATTAAATGTTTTAAAGATTGTAAATAACATTGTGACCAGGTCTGAACCAGTACTACTGTTGAGTACTGAAACCTACTACAAAGATTACATAAGGCACAGATCGCTGTATAGCATAAATAAAATAGTTGTGGCAGCCTCGTGATTGAAACAAATGGGATTTGTAGGTGTTCAGCTGCTCATGATTCAGTCTTCATTTTTACATAGCAGAAGGATGGACGCTGTGCACGTTTGCAGTCTTACAGTGCAATAACAATTATTCTGAATGTCTAGTATGAAGAAGACAATGAAACGCGAGAGCTGAAGTCCCTTCTGGTGCAGGCTCCACCATGCTGTGTTGTCCCCAGCCTTCCAGACGATGAGTAAGATATTGCTACTGTTCATTTCCCATGCCCCTTTAAGTAGCAGATTTTAAATGTACTGAACAAAGTKGGCAAGTTTTGTGTTTTTTCTAGGTTATCAGTAGGGACTCCGTCTGCAAAAGATCTGTCATTTCATTTTTATCTTCTTCGTGCTTCTTGTGATTTTTTTCATGTCTATAATATCTTCCCTCAATTGTCTCTTCCAGACTGAAGAATTCTCATCTATTTAGTTATTTCTTATATGGAAACTGTTCTGTATCTCTGATCATTCTTTTTTTTCCCCTTCTCCATACCATTTTTCAGTTATACATGCCAGAACAGTATGCACTATTAAAAATTTGTGTCATATTTATTCTTATAAAGCATTATAACATACTTTATTCTTACAAGGCAGTACAATCATGTTAAATTCATAATTYATTTAATTCAAGTGGTAGCCTGTATTAAAACTGCTCGTATGACAGCTGCACATACTGAAACCGTACTGCAGTTTCTAGGGGTCATGCGTGCCCCTGAGTAACATCAGCCAGACCATTCTGTTCACATCTGGAGAATCTTTTGGAATTTGGACCATATGCCCCCAACCTATTCCTCCATAACAAAAATCTAGCATGTCTAAAGATTGGTTCTGTGGCACTCTTAGCTTCCATGGCATCTTCTGAGGCTCTTGAAGCACATGATCAGCAAATGAAGGAAGGACTTAATGTTGTTAGGAAATGAAGCTGTCTAGAACTCCAGTGAAATACAGATTTATTACTTGCATTTTAGGAGCCTCATCAGCACAGATAGCTGTTCAGGACCACAGTTCAGAAGCAAAGAGGTGAAAGGACATGCCCAAGGCTTCAGAAATAGTTATACAGATGGATTTTTTTTCTCTGTTATCATATTCATCCCATTAGGAAAAGTTAAAGATGCTTCTTCTCTATTTGTTCRGTTTTGCTCCTAGCTTTGAATACCATGCAGGCCAGTGTGATCCACTTACCACAAATGAGTCTTTCCTTAGTTGTCCTAGACAGAAGTTAGTACAGCTGGAATGCAGCAAATTAGCTAACTTAATTTTTGTCATCACTTGTTCTTTCACTGTGAGATTCCAGGTCTCTTCTCCCATTCCCCCTCCTAGTACTTTGTTCCTAATGCAGGTCAAGCTAGGTGGGAGACCACAGCAGAAATAAGTATCTACTGTTCCTTTTAAGCAGCAAGGTTGCATGATGTCAGTAGTGTCTTGCGAATAAGGACTGTTACTTTATTGATGCTGCTTGTTGCTCACAGCAGGAATGAAAGAGCAGATGCTGCACGGCCAGTGGTATTGGAGAGCAATGAGAAACCATCTACAGCAGCCTGTGCGACACCAGGTGGAGAGTCGGATGCTGAGCTTGACAGGTATGCATTAGAACAAGCCACAGGGCAAGAAACTGGTAGGTAGTAGAATATATTCGGCAGGTTCTTATGAGCAGACTCGGAGAGGAAGGAGCTATCGGTACCTGCTGATGTTAGCAAGTCTTGTGTTTTCTGGCTGGAACGAGGGATCAGACCTTGTTCAGGTGAGTGGTATTCTGCGGAGTAGGGAGCTTTGTAAGTGTGTTAGTCAATAATTCAAGTAAAGCCAGCATCGTGTACAACCATTCAATTTAATCCATTGGACTGACTGAGCTACATGTGTCCTGGTAGAATGTAGTGAAAATATGGGTGTATTTATCCATTTTATTAGAGGACCCATCTTATCTGTTTACTGAACTGCTCTTACACTTGGCTTCAGAGTAATTCACAGGGTTTCCTGAGGTGGCTGTTTGAAGAATGTGTTTAGTTTGCCCTTCTTCCTTGGGGCAAGTACTTCAATTTTGGTGTGAAATCAGATCTCTCCTATCACCATTTCTTTCACCATTTCTTCTTGCTCACAGAACTGCACAAAACTGCTTAGTGCAGATAAGGCTTTTCTTGCAGCTCATCCCTCACGTTTCTTAGCACTTTTTAAAAGTGGCTTGTTCACTGAAATGTGAGCAAATGCTGAATTGAAGACCAACATAAAATAATGGCCTCCATCTGCAATTTGGATATATTAAATAATGTGAGAGAAGCTCTGTGAGTAGYGCTTTTCAGAGTCTGATAGAGAACAGGATCTGCAAAGTGAAAAGCCTCAACTTTCTAAGCTATGTGTGGGTTAGGACAAAAGCATCTTTTGGCCAGGGCTGTGGTTTAGAAAGGCATTAAGAATTGCCCAGCGGGATCGAGCAATTGTGAGGGATCTAGACACCAAAGCCTCTTAATGCCAAAGTGTGCTGTGAAAATGGGCCTACACTAGCATGATTTTATCATGGGTGAATGGCCCTTCTCCTCTCCCCACCCTTCTTTTTTTTTTTTAAACCTGTGTGTTAACAGTTGGTCTCCCCTTACTGTTCAGCTCACTTTGGAGAATTCTCACACCGGAGTCGCTTGAATTCCCCTTGGCTCTGAGCTGTTGGCTGTACRTGTTCACTGCGTGCTCCTTGGTGAAAGCAGAATGCCTCAGCGGCAGGCTGTAGGCAGGAGCATAGACCAGCAGGGTTGTAGGGCGAATGCGGTCATCGCTCTTAAACGAAATGATACRTTGAAAAAATCCTCCCCCCAAATCTTATTAGATAGCAATGTTTTGTGTCTAGCATTACTGCATCATTCGTTAACCCTGAGGTAGGTGGCAAAAGGTAGACAACAGAAATAACAATTGATACAAGTGGCCTTGGGAAAAGGATCATTTGTTAATTTTTGATGTGAGTAATTCGCCCAATTTCTATTCTGAAGCCGCCAGGCTCTCTGTGCAAACTATAAAGAAAGGTCCAGACCCATAAAAGCATTTAGGCTCCTGTCTTGGGCTCACTGTTTCCCCTTTAAAATAATGAGCTAAGAGCTGAAATGTTCTGTTGACTTTGGAGACTCTTGGCTCCAGAGGCTGTATCTTGCTTCATTTTAAGCRATGCAGGTGTTTTTATTGGAATCTGTCACCATAGTCTTCTCTGTGGTCAGTATAAAGTAGTCCTAGGGCACAATTCAAGTGATCTGTTTTAGTCCCTTTTGGGGAGAAGATGAAACACCTTGAACTGTTCTTTTTGTCCCATTGATTTTAAAGGGAAGTATAGACTAACTGAAGTAGAGATGTTTACTTCTGTATAGGTGAATTCCACACCAAATGTCCCTAAACTTAAAAAAAAAAAAAAAAAAAAAAAAAAAAAAAAAAAAGAACCCAACATTCTTTTCCCCCACCCCATACCACCTTTTGCTTTTAGTAGCAAAAGCTAGTATCTTCTTTTCAAGGCACTTGCTATGTTTTTATATTTCATGGAGGAGCTTTTTAGTCAATCCCACATACATTTGTGCTTTATAGCCAGTATTTCCTTTGCTGTCTGACCCCTCGTAGGTTAGGTTTCAGCAGTGCTACCGCATGATGCAAGAGTGACAGTGTTAGAAGAGTGTATGTGCTGTGTCTTTCCCTTTTGTATGGATATCTGTGGAAGGGAGAGTGTCCAGACCCCACAGACTAACTCTTGCCTCTATATTTCTTTAACAGTGATGATGACCTCATCCCTTACGACATGTCAGAGGATAAAGAATTAAAGACGACTAAGGCTCCTGTATATATTCGAGACTGCATTGAAGGTATGAGATTTTGGGTTGAGTCTTCATCTATTTCTTACTCTGTGTTTGTGAAAGGGGCCCATCCATGTAGCTGGATTTTTTTTTTTAAGCTGATTGGACAAAACTGTAGAATTTCAGTAACGTGGGCTCAAGGGCCGCACTATGAATTTCTGAGTTTAGTTCCTAATGCCTGTCATGTATCGGGTTAGCAATACCTTCCTATTGTTAGAGAAGAACTATTGCCATGGAAGGTTGGGATATATACCTGAGCTTGACCATTCTGTTAATAGCTTTTGTTTGTCCTTAGTCCTAACAGGATCTGATGATGTGGACAAATGGGACACTACAATCAAGGCTCTTGAGAGCTTGGTTCGAAAGAATCCAGCAGCAACAAGAGAGGTAAAGTACCACGGGCTGATGTTTCCAGTGGGCTTTAATACAGGGTTTCTCCTTTGTCCTTGTGAAGAGACTAAACTTGCCAACAAAGCAACAGGCCAGGCTAAGGAACACTTGAATTCAGACCTTTCAACTTGGAAAGAGAAATAGAAGGGAATATTGTCTTTGGAGATGAGGCTGCATAGCGCAGAGGAGCAACGGAGCTGGCAAAGGTGACCAAAGATGGCAGCATGTACATAAAGGTGCCAGGATGGCGTTTGGCGGCTCTTGCACTGAAAATGTGTGTCCAAGTAGATCCTGCCAGCAGCTTGAGATGACAGAGGGTACTGGAAGCTGCATGCTCTGTGCTGGGCAGTAAGAACATTAGAAATGCAACCTACAGAACAGATTAATCCCACAAACGTAGCAGCAAAAAGGGTGGGGGGGGAATATCAAATGGACTTTCTCTGTTTGTTTGTACGTGTCTAATGTTTCCCTGAGGGAGTAGTTAGTTGTACTGGTTTAGACGGAGAACTCAGGTGAGAGGAATTTGGGAAGGGAATGTTGATGTGATGACTGCTCGCCATCAGTTGTTAGCGGATATCTGAAATGAGGATTTGTAGTGCCAAAGAAGCAAGCCTCTGTCCACTGAGCGAGGGAAGGCGTGCAGCATGGTTACYGATGTGCAGCTGGCTGCTGCTGTTGTCAGACGCTGTGCTGAGCTGGATGGGGTACTGTACCTTCAGCCCATGAGCTATAGTGACAGATCCTCCTTGTCTCACGATGCTAAGATTCGTCCAGAAAGCTCTATCACAAAGTGAATGTGAAGAGAAATCAGCTGAGAGGTTTGTACAGTGCTTTGAGATACTTGTGTTGATGGCGTTTAGCTTAACGTGTTTTCTCGTTCTCCTAAGTAATAGACATACTTTTGCCTATATTTTGCTCCTTTGTTGTCTTTCACGAAAAAAATAAGATTAGACAGTGGATGTTCTTCTGTAAATCCTGTGAGAAGGTAAACACGTGCAGTGATTTGATTCATCTGTTCATATTTTGAACAGGTTAGTGTGGAGCTGGCAAAAATACTACTGCATCTGGAAGAGAAGACCTGCATTGAAGGCTTTGCAGAGCTCCGTCAGAGAGCCCAAGTAGCTGTTTTAACCACTGATCCAGTACCTGTGAGTTCCCCTTACTGCTTCCTTTTTTCCAGTCGAGGCAAGGGCAAGGATTTAAGCAGGTGAAGTCTCTTGCTAGCTGGGTGGAAGCACCTATTGGAATATGTTAGAATAGCATTTATGCAAAGATGGGCTAYGTACTGAAGAATGAAACAAGGAGAAAAGGAAAACTGTGTCAGAGCTGCAAAGGACTGGAATAACTGTGGAGACTGCTGCTGTGGTATACCTGACAAGGCAAATCAGGTGAGCACTGAAGGGAGACTGTTGCACATACAGGGAAACCGAGGCACAAAAGGTTTCCCTTGGCTGCTGTTTGTAATTGCCAGCAGTGGCAGTTGTTTGGATACCGCTGTACAGGAGGTGCAAAAGAATGGCGAAGTCCTGTTTGTCATTCACATCCYGTGGGAGAATCGAGAAGTAAAAACCTCTGAATTTCCCATGCTCACACAGCTCTTCTCCTCCCATCTCTTGGAGGCTCGTTGTTCACTAACGGGGAGCAGGATTCTTCCTGCAACAGGCTGCTTTAGGAATTAGTGGGAAAGCTGTTCCCAGGCTGGGGTTGTGTTCACTGCTCTTCAATACCGTTTTGTTTTTGTTTTGTTTTCTCCTGTACAGGTAGCACAGTATCTGACCTCTCAGTTCTACTCCCTGAACTACAGTCTTCGTCAGCGCATGGACATTCTCGATGTAAGTGCTGTGCTATTCTCTTCCCTTCACGGTTCCCATGTACCCCTGTGGTGTAACTGGGAGGAGGCAGAGGCACGGGCAGCTCTCACCTTAGCATTTGTGCCTGGCATTCTCCTCTCGTTCTAAACCCTGCTACATTCRAAACATGCAGCAATCTTTGCCCACAGAATGCAGGACATAACGGTGGTCATTTGCCTAGAAAAAGCCTCTTTTTCCTAACATGTCGTCAGTCTGTTACGGCTTCACCTTCTGAAAGACAGCAGTGTGCCTCTGACTCCCTGCACACCGTTTTACTTTCTGTCCATGAACAAGGAGCCACTGTTCTGTTCCAGGGCCAAGTGCCTGAGTATTTGGCCTGATACCTCAGAGCCAGTTGATTATCTGGGGATCAGTTACTCATCTTGTTGTTCTTTGTTCTTAACCCGTTGTCCCTCTCTGCCTTGTTATCAGTTTGGGTGCAGACAATTCATTTATTGTTGCTGTTCCCTACAGCAGGGATTATCCTTTTCTAATAAAACCTCCCTCTTTTTTTACTCTAGGTATTGGTTTTGGCCGCTCAGGAAATGTCTTATCCCAAAGCCCGAGGGAAAAACAAGCATTCTGGTGCTCAGAAACCTTGTATCCAGCTCCTTCCTGGAACTGACAGCTCTAAGGACTGGAGAAGGATTGTTGATGAGAGGATCAAAAGCAAGACCCGGAGGTTTGCTAAGGTGAAATCAGCACAGAAACATAGTAATGTAAAATCCAGCTCAAGTAGAGGCAGGAGGAGTGACTTTAGGAGTTGCTGTAGTTCTAACTAAAAAGAGCAAACTACCTGTGAAGTTTGGCCCAATCCAAAGTGTTTGATCACTAACAGGAAGCAGGATTTTTGTGGAAGTGGGGTGCTTTTAGAATTAGTGGGAAGGCTGTTCCCAGGCTGGGTTTGTGTTTGCTGCTCCTTGATTTTTATTTTATTTATTTTTTTTTGACTGTATAACTTAAAACATTAATTCCACTTCAATCTTCTGCTAAATCTTTTCTGGTGGGAAGTATCACTTCCCATAGTCATCTCCCACCAGGGACGGGATAATAAACCTTGAATTCCTTGCCTCGCATTGAGAGATAATTGTTGCTGTTCTGTGCTTGCTCTGAGCACGTCTGGCCGCTGCAGGGAGCTGTGAGTGCATCTCACGGACTGCAGAGCTGCTTCTTTCAGATTAGTCTCTGGACTGGACTGTAGCTTCAAGCTTCCTTTCTTTTGGGAAGATAAATTGATATCTGTTTCCTAGGCCCCAGAACTCCCTTAAGGCTCATGCTGGAAGACCTCCTTTCCAGAGCTCCTTTATCCCTTGTTCTTGTCCCTGTATTCTTGTTTCTTGTATCTAACCCAGCAGTACTGAGTTAAATTGTACTGAAATATTTAGAGGCGAGTGTGAGGGGAATCTGATGTTGCAAGTGAGGAGACCCAGTCTAGCCCTAAGCGTGCAAGCAAGCAGTTGCTACAGGATGGTGAGATGATGCGAGAAGTATATTCCAGTGATTTTAAAAATATATGTATATAGTCTTGACAATGTCTGGTGAAATGGGTTAATACAGAACTGCAGAATGCTGCATCTTGTTTCTAGCCTTCAGTTTTCTCTTGAACAGCCTCAAGTGGAACAGGATTCTGGCCCAAACGCATTCAATTCTATTGCTGGGCACTTTTTCTTCCCATTGATCCAGAACTTTGACAGGTGAGCATGAACAATTTGGGATGTGGGCATGACAGCTGTCGGGGAAGAACTACTTTGCTGCTCTGAGGCTAGCAGAACAAAGCTAGAAGCTGTGCAGCAGTCCTGCGATACAACAGTGYGCTGATGCCTGGCACATGCAGAGAGGGCTTAGGGAGGAAGGTGTCGTGTTGTCTCTCAGACCTAACCTGTGACGGTTTTGGGGGAGGGACTACGTAAGACCCTGCAGTAAGTGCATTATGAAGAATAACGTGTTGGCAGGTGCACAGGAGATGACTTTGGTACTGAATAGTACCTTGGCTGAGCACCCACCTTGGGCGGCTCATCCTAACCCACAAAACTGAGGCTTTGGTCTTTTAACAGAAGTTAACTCTAGCTGAAATCTGGGCCTGTCATCCAAATAGGTTTTTGATATAGCTGGAAGACATCTTCACCTCTGCAGGACACAGTCTGTTGTCTTATGCCTTTGCTTACCTGTGGAAGAACCAGTAATAATCAATTCTGTAAGAATCTTGTAAGATTCTTGTCATACCAAGCATAATGGTTTGTTTCTAGTATGGCCATGAAGCTTTTGCATGTAGTTCTAAGTAAAGCTAACAGCAGGTCTCACTTTTTCTACATACAATAAGAGTAGAGGATACTTAACTCTTAGAGATAGGAGGAAGCAGCTGTGGCCAGTACTAAACTGGGAATGCTTCTATTACAATGATTGTTTTAGGAACAGAAGCTTGTGAGAGAGGGTTTTTTTCTGCATAACCACCCACCACTCTGACCATTCCAGAGTGCACTGATCAGCCTTGCYGTCGCTACAGGACTGTGTATCTTGCACTTGCAGGCCTTTGTCAACGTTTGACCTACTGGGAGAAGATCACTTTGTGCTTGGAAGATTGGTGCACACATTAGCAATCCTGATGTACTTGGCTGTCAATGCGATGGTAAGAAAGGCTACGTGAGCATACAGGTAGCAGGAATCGCTTCTAGCTTTGGGAATTCAGCGGTACCTGAATTGTGAGCATTTCTCTCACAATCCTCTTTGACAGGCAGTCACCACAATGGGAAAGGCACTGCTGGAGTTTGTTTGGGCTCTGCGTTTCCACACTGACTCGTAAGTTGTACCTGTACGCTTTCATTTTTAAGGATTAGCTTTGAGCCAAGTATCCAGCCATGGCTTGTCTTTGTCCAAGACAAGCACCTGACTGAGCGTGCTGATGACTTGATGCATTCTTTTCTTTACTCTCCTCCTGCCTTCTGTTTTTAAGACATTGAGTATTTCAAGAGCAAGAATTTATAATGAAGTAAGTTGTCACTTCGATGTTAGACGAACAAACAAATTTAGCTAGTGCCTTCTGTTGTGGAGAGACAGTCACTACCTGTAGAAAGCATTACAAATTTCTTGATCAACTCTCCTGCTGATAATTCAGCAACTTTTATTCAGGGACCTAAGAAAACCTGATAGGTTGAATTCCCACATTCAATCTTGGAAATAAATCAAGACATGTAGCCAAAATGCTGTAAATATCTAATTTCTGTTCAACTCCAGATTTTTTTTTAGGTCTCTGAATTATGGTAGACTCCCTAAACCACAGCTTGGCTGGGGCTGTGTATAAGGGCACTGTGCTAGCTAGTGCATGATTAAACTCTTRATCAGCAGGAGTATGACAGTAGTGATTAGAATCACAAACAGTGGCACCTGGAGGACCTTTGGGGTGAAGAATATTAAGTAAATCAAGGTGGAGCAAGAAGCTGCAGGCTCTTACCAATTCAGTCCTCCTCCAACAGGTATGTGCGCCAGGGTCTCTTGTCCTGTATCTCCTCCATACTCCTTAGTGTCCCTGCTCAACATCTTCTGGAAGACATGACTGAAGAGCTTTTGGAGACTCAATCTTGGCTGGCAGGTAAGAAGGGGAGACGTACACCAATGTTGCTCTGGTTAGTGCTTCAGTCTGTAAGCAGAATCCTTTTAAAAATTGTGACAATAGCAGTAATGTCCTTGTGCTGCCCACCAGAGCCTTGCACAATAATTGTGTTTATCAATCACTTGCTCGTAAGTCTATAGCAGAGTGAAGTCTGGTATTTTGATCTAGAGATGTATTGCAGAAGTATCTAAAGAATAAGGTGAGAGGTGCCTATGGCATTTTAGTATGACCGTCTCACCTTAGCGAGGAAGCAGTAGCCAAACAAAAATCCCCAAATGAAGGACATGCCCTCTTTCTCTGTATAAGCCTCCAACTACTCATCTTCTGGAGCTGCAGAAGGCAATGTGACACTGCGGATTACATCCAGGTGTCGAGTTTGACCGGCAGTAACACATAAGGTTTTTGTATGCCCTTTATGCCTAGAGGATGAGTTTAATTAGTGCTAAAAAAGAAGACGACAAATATATCTCTGTTTTCTGACTTCCTATAGCTGATGGAAGGAGCAACCTGTGAAAGAGAGCAAATGCCGTAGCTTGTACTGAGGGAAGATGCGTTATGTGCAAAGTGCAGTTTTTGTGCGTTCTGGTAGCCTGGAACTGCACAAGTCAGTGGTTGAGTATCACAGTGTGCTGGAAACACAAGAGGAAATAATGCTGCGTGCTTTGTGCCTCTGAAGCCTCTGCTGTAGTCGGAGTGGAGCTTGTGTGACTCCCAGGGTTGGTTTCCTTCACCAGGCTTGCTCTTGGTGAGTTAGCTTCCCACAGGGAGCAGGCAGGAAGTGACACTGACACGGCCGGCCTCTGATCCCTGCAGGTTTTGGAGCTCTGTGCACTCCAAAAGGAAGAGAGCTGCCCTTTGGGGCCAAAAACTTTACTTTTCCCATGACATGGTGTGCTCTGAGGAATAAGCTTCTCTCTGCTGTTAGTAAGTAAAGCCTTTCCAGGAATGTTTTGAATATCTTTTCAGCATGAAGGTCTGTGTAATCTGTTTTTAATGAGTTATTTTTGGCAGGAGGACAACTGAGGTAGTAGCATCTTTTTATGCCTGTAGATAGTGAAACAGCCACCTCTCTTCACGTAGTGCTGTTGTGTAGAAATTGTGCATTAGATCCTGGTGAAAATAACAACAGGATAAGATCACAGTTGTCTGTGTATAGCACAGAAGGGTGAATTGTTGTAAGAGCTATTCAGAAACCTTAAGGAATACAACTCCACTCCACTTCTAGTCAAATACTATTTAAAACTTACATATTCTTCTGGAGCTRCACCTTGAAATACAACAGCCTCATGGGCTCTGTGCTGCGCTCCCCCTTGCTGCTCCAACATGTGAGGTCAGTCACTAGTGACCGGTTTTTGTGATGGAATCACGGTTTCAAGCTAGCAGGCTTGCTGTTGCTTTGTGGCTCTTCCAGCCAAGGTTTGTAAGAAGAGGTGACATCTATCAGATCTGCTGCTGTAGCTAGGAAAAATGCCAAGCTATCAAACATGCAAGCGTTGCACAACGTGTAACTGCCAAGAGAACTGACCATGTCTCCTGCTACTGCTAATGCACAAACAGGGACAAGGAGCTAGCAAATGTTTTCCATGAGGCATCTGTTTTAGTTTTTTACTTCATCGCAGGCTGCTGTAGTTCCTAGCATGCCCGTGAATGACTGTTCCTGCTCCTCAAACTTTGCATTGGAACCAGAACTGTTCAACACACTGTAAAAACTTTCTATCACAGTTGCTCTCTTGGCACTATCTAGTTAGCAGGTGCTTTGGGACATTTCAGTGGAAGAGAGAGAGAGGATAAGATCCACCTTGTACTTGTCTATCACTACCCATGATACTATGTTGGACCTGCTRTTCAGTAGCTTAATCTTTCTTAGGCTGTAGTGGAGCAGAATACCTAAGCATTTCTAGGAACTAGTTCCTTTAATTCCTCAGCAGCTGCCTTTGAGGGAATTTCCCGCTCCTTGCACATACTGCAGAGCTGTGTCATGGGTAAGTTTGTTTCGCGCAAGGATCTGAATGGACTGCAGTGCCCTGTGCCTCCCTTTCAGTGGAGTCAATTCAAGGTCCATGCTGATGCAATTAGAAGCGGTGCCCRTCTCGGGCTGTAAGCTTGTGAGCCTGTACTAACCTGTCTTGCAGCCTTCTGTAGAGGGAGTATGGAAACACCATAGCAAAGCTCTCCCTGAGTTTATAAATAGCCCTACTCCATCTGAGTKAGTCATGTGTTTGGGCTGACAGTGCTGGGCTCTGAGCACACTGCTTGTGCGTACAGGATATCCTTACACAGGCTCTCTGCTCTTCCAGGCTCCCCATGCTCCGACATCCTGAGTGCATCCTGGTTTTTACTTTGCAGGCCCATTAAGGGCCCCTGAAATAACAGCTGCTGGAGCAGCCTCATGCCTAGCGTAAGGCAAAAGCCTTCCCTTACATGCCACATAAAGCRGGAAAGAATTACTAGTTTATCAGAAGACTAAGTCTGTAAGAATTGATAAYGTGTTGAAACTCAGGGGCTGCCTCTTTCTTTCCTCTGTTTAAAGGCACCGTGCCCACTGGTGTCAGAAGGGAACAACACTGAGCGCTTCTTTATAGTGTGGGAATCAGCAGAGTGGAGACAGACTTCTGAGCAAGTGGATTTCTGATTGCAAACTGCATTCGTGCTAGTAGATGAGCTATAGAGAGGTTACACGCATCTCAAGTACGCAAGCCTGAACTCTGGCATGGAAGTTGTTCAGTTGAATGCAGGGTTAGACAGTCCCTGCAYGCGTTGCAGCTCATAGACTACTTCCTTCTGCTACAAGAATAAAATAAGCATTACCATGTGTGACATGTCATGGCTTACCTAAATTCATGCAGCTCAGGCCATCTTCCAGTTCAAGTTCGTGCATCTTTTCCTTCTGGTCCAAAACATTCCTGCTGGTGCTGAAGGCTGGCCGAGGCTCAGTTCTTTTTGCTGTTGCCTTTAGTACTGTTTTGTGATGGTCAGTCAAACAGTTATAGAAGTGTTAGATGAAGAGCAGTTTTTGCCATTTTCCAAATAACACTGTCTTCCTCTTTTACAGATGTGGTAGAGAAAGACCCAGATGGGGACTGCAGGAGGCTGGCCTTGCAGAACTTGCTACTAATGGAGAACCTGAAAAAGAAACTTGAAACTGTCCCTTCCTAGTCAAAGGGTAAAAGAAATGACCTCTACCTCATACTYTTGCCAGCTGGCTGCTTGTAGGCACTGCTGGGGCCTCTTCAACAGTCACCTGGCTGGACAAGAGGAAGAAGGGGGGGAAGGGTGCAGAGCTGGAAGCCAGAGAACCTGACTTGACATCTGGACTTTGTAGTGGAGGCCAATTTAGTGAGCTATCGCTATCCGGTACGGAGTGTACAGATGCAGGAAGGTAGGCTAGCACTGCCATCCTCTCCACACCTCCCCAGCCCCCACCCCCAGCTATTTATAACCTTGGCTGGTTTGAGYGTTCTGCTAAAAATACAGGGAGGATCTCATAGTAGACTTCTCGTCAGAAAAACAGGAGGGCTGGAACCAGCCGCTTACCTCTTGGCAGGGGGCTAAGTCTATGGTATTGCCCGTAAGAAAGGCTCCTGTGTCTTCTAGCAATGCAGCATTTGGCAGAATAATTGCCGGCCTGTTGTTCAAAGGGGTGGCGCGTTATCAGGAACGATACCACCGMCGAGACGTATGCACTGAATCGCTACAGTGCAGGTCTGCAAATGTTCCAGACCTTCAAGGAGAAAATTTCTAGAGCTGTACTGAGTTTAGGAGAGAACAAAGCAGGAATTTTCTCTTTGTAAAATCTTAATATTGAATAAAGTTTCTGTTAAAGGGTAATTAATGGCCAGATTCTTGTCTTAAAATCTCCCCTGAGAAAGCACAGAATTTAAATAACGTCAGAGTCAGCCCAAGTTTTGAAGCAAGTCACAAAACACAGGGGAAAAAAAAAAWCACTTTTTATCTAGGCAGAAGAGATGGTTACTACAAAATGTGTGTGCATGAGTAAATACAGTTTCTTTCATGTGACAGGACAACAGGCTTAAAGCAGCCAAGATTTTGCTCACCTTTATGTTGGGCTTCACTACCTGTTTATGGCTTGTCCTGCTTGTGCCAGGGAAGAACCTTGCATCCTAAAATAGAACTAGTGCAGAGGAGCCTGGTGTAACTGTGGTGTTTGCAAAAGAAGCTTCACAGMAAGTAAGTTTAAGCAAATACTGTGGAAGTTTTAGATGCCCCTTTGTTCAGACTTCTAAGGGAAGACAAATATCTGCACATTAGCAGATCAAAGTTGTACTCAAAAATTTTGTCAACTCAGGAGTTTCCACTTCAATTACAGAACTCCTCTATATTCAGAAAAGGCCTTAAGTTACAATACGCAGTTGTCATTCTTTTTCTTTTTTCCTCAAATTTATTAAAATACTAAAAACAGCTTCAAAACAGGATATATACATTTGGGCTTTTGTACTTAGTGTTTGAAATAGCGTATAACTGTTGCTGTACAATGAAGCAAAAAAAATAAATTTCTTGGTAAGAACCAAAAGCCTGCTGCAGCAGTGAGCTGATTGATGTATGACCCTCTAATGAGGACAGAAGAAATGACCTAGTGTTAAAGTCAGTTTTGGCTTTGGTAAGCCAAGTTGTCAGGGGTCCTCCACTTCATCAGCCACTTCTTCTTCCACCTCCTTGTTCTCCATGCTGCTGTGCCGAATTTGCTCTGGAACCAGGTTTCGGCTTAAGGGAATGCCTACTCCTCGGTGAACTGCCTCAATAGTCCGCTGAGTCACGTAGTAGGTCAGGTTCACACCTGGAATTCTTTTCCGCATCTCCTCCAGATACCGGTAAGCCTAAAGTAACGCACAGAGATCACTCACTGTTAACAGAGCGCATAATCTTTACGCTGCTTCCAGCAGAAGGACGATAGCAGCCACCATGGATGACTTGAGTTCAGTGGCGGAAGGGAACCCAGCGTCATAGCCATTGCTGACAAAATGACCTTTCTTAGTGATTTTTGTCAACCCTAGCTTTTTCATTTAAAAAAGGCGGTCTTGAGTGCTAGTTTTATGTTATGTTCTCCTGCGAGTGAACCATCATCACATACTACACGTGCGATACGTATCACATAAAACAATACATAATACAAGTCAGGTTTAATCAGCACAGTTGGCGAACCTAGTGCTTCACATCAGCCAGTTTCATAATAGCAGCAGGTTACGTCTTAGTCCAAACCTTTTGCGTGGCACTTCCTGCTCTGAAGAAGTGACTCACCATTTCCTTAAATGATTGCAATTTTATCATTTTCTTTTTTTTTCTTCTTTGGCCAGGTGGCAAATAAAGTACAGTGTAATTGCTGAGAAATGCACCCAGGCCCCTCTGTCCTTATCTCTATTAATAGGAAATGTTTAAGGAGCCACCACTGTTTGTTATGCCTCACATCCTGTGAGCTTGCTTTACCATTCAATACCATGAAATTAAAAATACACTAATTCAGAAGTATGTATGTCCGTAAGTGTGGGTGTATATAAATGTATACACACACACACACACACGCACTTCAGTACAGTTTAGCTTTTGTAGGTTTCTCTACTATAGAATGTCTTCCTGCACGATAACCATGCTATGCCAAGCTGCACTGAAATATATACAGTACAGGCCCTTTGGATTGGAAGCTTGCTTTGGACTGTGCTATGAACTGACTTACCATATGGAATTCCTCCACCTGCAAATAATGTTCAACCAAAAATCCCAGGACATCGCCACGACGGATGGTACTGTCAAGATCTGGTTCATCTAGGAGTTGTTCGCACTGTCTGACTGCTTCTTTGGGGTCTTCAGAGTGAATCCTAGTAAAAGAGCAAAATGAAACCACTGACAATCTCCRGGGGTCAGGGAGAGCATTTGGCTTCCCACGAGAAGCACATGGAAAACTTTTGTACTACATACACTTCATAATCACCTTTCTAGTATGTTAGTGAACAGAAGATAGCTACGTTTTCACAGCTCAAYGGAAGTACTCATATTTAAGGTTATTAAGTCATATAGATTTTTGTTGTAGGGAAACCATAACAACAGCTTTTAGAAGTGAGTCTTCTCTACATTATTTATTYAACTGTGGGCACTAATCCAGGCAACTTTTCCTCCTGGGTGTGATTTTTTTTTTTTATCATTAATCAACATGTTCTGAATACTGCAAATCACCTCCGAGCATGGATGAATCGCTTGATCAGGGCCATCTTGCTTTGCAAAAGTGCTACTTTGCTTTCTTGTTCCAGAGGGCTTCGAGTTTTTGCTTTTGAAAGGCACTTAAATGCTTCTGTCAGTGCTCCTTGTGCTTTCTCATAGTTCTGATACTCATCGATTTCCACCTGCAAGAACACAAGTGAGATGAGTAAGCTGTTTCCAGAGCTAACAAACCAAACATCGTTAAGTATCACAGGAGGGGGATGTACCTGAGCACAAGCATCATAAAAACCTGCCAACAGGTCAAGGGCCCTTCCTTTGGTATAGAAACTAATGATGTTCTTCATAATCTCTGGGTCCTTGCGCCAATCCAGTGACTGTAGATAGTTGGCTGCCATGATATAAATCTCTCTCTGTCTGGAGACTCCAGCAAAAAACACAATTTTCTCTGTGTCGCCAGATTTCAGCAGTGCTCTCATAGCCTAGCAGTGGGAARGGGAAAAAATTACCATTTTGAATGCAAAAGCACAGTCTATGCTGAGATGGCCTGGAATGCTTTTCTGGATATATGGAGATTGTTCCAAGATTTACTTCTCAAAATACTTCCCCCCCCAAAAAAAAAAAAAAACCTTCTAAAGATAAGGTGTTCAGCCCCTTTAGCTTTTTTCCACCTATCCAGACTGACCTTTAGCTTGTTTCCTGCTTGAGTGTATTTCTTGGTTGCCATGTGGTAATTGCCTTGTCTCATGCATAAATCAGCAATTTGTTCCAACAGCTCTCTCCGAGACTCCTCAGAGAGGTCCTTGGAGTCCTTAGAAATTGTCATCTTCTCAGCCATCTCCTCTGTGATGGTCAGGTTCTGCTTCAGGCAAACTTGCAGGGCTTCATGGTACTAATGGAAGTGAGAAAGCAATGAGCTGTTGCAAACGTGTGCTGTAACCTACAGCAGTACTAGCTGCATAATGGCACAAATTCTAGCAGAAAATGTGGTTAAAGTGGATTTTCTATCAAGACCACTGTGTGGTGGAGGGCCTTGACATCAATTCACACTGAAGTATATACTATCTCACTCTGTTCAATAAGAATGCAGTTGTTCAGTTCAGAACATTCCCACCTGTTTTCTTAGAGTACGTTATTGTGGCGCTGAAGTTTTATCCATTTTGTCTCTCAATGTGACATTTTCAGAGACATACAAGGCAGATTTATTAGGTATGGTTAATTACAGTCAGGTTTTTAGAAATGCAAATAGACTAAAGCCAGGCACCTAAAAGGAGTTTGCTTTTTTTTTTTTAATTGCTCTAGAAACAAAGAAGTAGGATATAAAATAACTCTTTGCTTTTAACCCAGAAAATGGCTACTATACCCTGTTAACCATGGGAGAAAGTAAAATACAGGAATTCATGCAAAAAGGAGTGGGTATAAGACTACTTTTGCACCCAGCATTTTGGTAGGGCTGAGTTGCCAGCACAATAAGGAGAGTAAGGTTGAAGTGCATGAAAGTTTAGGCAAGAAAGGAAGAGCCTTAACTACACCCATGTTGTGACAGGAGGGACAGCACTGATTTTTGACTGATGTTATTATAATCTCTCTCTCTCCAAATATGTTCGTTCAGGGAGTAGAAAGTCCCACCCCTGCCTCAACAGGACAAATTCTCAGAGTTTTGGGGCAGGAAGAGGACACAAAATGAGGGATTCATTTCTAGAGAGTTGAGGCAGTGGGACACCACCATGCGACTCATCCCTTTGAGAGGAAACTTTAAAGCTTAAAAACGTCATCGCATACCTGTTTGCCAACAAAGATAAATGTATGTGCATGCACGTACTCCCCTCCTGTGCTCCTCTTTACCTGCGTACGGAGAGACCACAAAGCAAGAGCTTACCTTTTTGGCTGTCAGCAGCAACTCTATTGCCTTCTCATACTGGCCATGCTCGATAAAAAAGTCAGAGCAGCGGGCTAGCAGAGCTGGGTCTGATTTCTCATCCAAGTCTTCAGCAATAAGCTGTAGGGCCCCAAACTGCTGTGTGGCAAAGGCAAGCTCCAGTGCTTTGGAGAAGTGTCCCGCCTGCAAAGTTAAGGGTGTTTAGAATAGGTGAAGGGCGGAATAAGGGTGATTAGATTAGAGTAAGAACTACAGAATCAGTTTACAGGATTCCCTAGAGAATTAAGAGCCCGCCAAGGTTTATGACTGATGAATAGTGCAGAGTCAAATCTACAGTTTATTTAATGCTCTTCTACTGTAGTAACTGCTTCAAAATAAAGTCAGGTATTTTTACTAAGTCATTTACCTTGTGATACAACATGACGGCTCTGTCCATTTGCTCTGCTTTTTCCTCATAATAGCAGGCTGCTTCTATCATGTCTTCTGGAGAGCTCAGAAGAGCCAGGTTCATCAGCTGATCATCAAAATTGTTCTCCTATTCAAAAGCAAAGATTTGGCTGTAGGTATGCAGCAAACAGCGCAATTCTATCAAGCTTTTGGCTTTATACTATCGCACAGTAACCCATCAGCCATCTTCTATGTAAGATCTATAGCAACTCAAATAAACTATTAGCTTTCCAGTCCAAAGTTGTTTGAAGCATTTTTCTGGTGAGATGTATGACAAGGAAACAATCTCTCTGTTTGTTACAACCATCCCTTTATTGACACATCTTTCATAAAAGATGGTAGGGAGAAACCAGGAACATCTTCACCAGCTGAGCTGTATAAGTCATGTCCCCGACTTGAAAGAAAAAAATGGGTACAAACTCATATCCATTTCATTCTGCATGCTGCCTAAAGACAGAGTCCTACTTTGTTTTTAGACATAAATGTACATCTTCCCATACCTTGCACAGGCGAATGGCATTGTTAAATGCTTGGGCCCTGGTGTAGAAATGTACAGCCTGCTTGATTTCATCCTGACTCTCATACTGGCGGGCCAAGTGATACGATGCTGCCCAATTTCCTGTTTCATTTGCTATTTCAGCAGCCTGAAAGGAAAATCATGTATCTTTACTTTGTGCCCATATGCATCCTGGGAACGAGAATCCTCTGGAAGCAATGGGGAGCAAGGGTGTCTTACCTTCTGAATGTTGCCCTGAAAGCAGTGCACACGCACTAGGGAAAAATAATCTTGAGCCAGTTCATAGTACTTGAGTGCAGATTCCATATCTGACTGGCTCTCTAGATACTGTGCCCACCACTTCCAGAGGTCCCTAGAAAAGCAACAAAAATAATTGCAGTAACAATAATTAACAAAGCAATGAACTTCTCATTTCTGGAATTGTTGAACTTAAGACTAAATGCATTTTAGAACATGGACAAGCTTTACCCAAACTCAAGAGTGACATTCAAGGGTCTGCACTCCAGAAGAGTTCAGACTAGGTATCTAGTGCAACAGTTCTCAAGTGAGATGCAGCTGAGAGGATTCATATTACTCCTTCCCTGCTCTCTTCACAAAATGTATTTCAGACCTGAAAGCCCCATTCAGAAGAAGGAACG
Source organism: Rhea americana (assembly GCF_003343005.1). NCBI lineage: Eukaryota > Metazoa > Chordata > Aves > Rheiformes > Rheidae > Rhea > Rhea americana. The sequence continues at coordinate 4,816 of NW_028186369.1, read as the reverse complement.
AACATAGTACTAACTTGTCTTTCATCTTGTTGACATAGTTCTCCAGGGCTTGTAAGTCTTCAGAGAGCATTCGGGGTACCTCAAACCGGTGTGTGTCTGACTTCTCGTAACTGTATAGAAGAACAACATACTAGATGTGAAATGACTACCTCAAGAGAAGTTATCTCCCTTCCTATGTAAACGCATTTAGTTTTGTTTGTCAGCTATAGAGCAACAACACTGACAACAATACTTCATCTGTATTATTCAGTTCACCATAAGACCAGTTGCAGTCAGCCAGCACCGTCAAAAACAAAAGGCACAATGCTCCTGCAAGGCAGCTGGAATTAGGGAAAAAAATGCGATCACAGAATTGTAAGTTCTTTAATTCAAAGAGCCAGCAGTACTCTAAGTGTATATCCCAGAAATAACCTCAAACATTAAGCTCATTCCTTTGAATCTGGCTGAAAGGTAGCAAAAATTCTGGGATCCTCTTCTCACTTAGTCCTTGTACCATCCAATGCAATTTCAGTCTCGTTTCCACTCCTGGGAGACCACTGCACTTTCGCAGGCATCTGCTGCTACAGTCTTTCCTCATCTGCTGCCCACAGCCTGGATCATCTTATGGGTCTGATTACACCAGAGCTTGGCTTTGCTTTTGAATGGAAGTGATCTTATTACGTAGTGTAACACTTCATCATACTAAACGAAAGATTTTAAACAAGTACAACACATTAAAAATCACCTCCACTAACTTCTGTACAGACCCATCAGTCATAGGAAAGGCCTGGAGGCCATGGTCACCAGAAGCATCCAAGTCAGACTAAGTTCTGCTGTAGCAGTTGTGTCTGGGACTGTCAGGAGCAGTAAATAACAAATGGTTTTGTCATGGAAAAGGAAGGAAAGGGCAGTGGTCTTACAGAGACAAGTACAGGATCAGATATTATTGGAGTTCCACTAAAGTAAGTGGCCCCTGAGAAGACTCTTAACCTTTCTGACTCTTAGTTTTATTAGGAAGTTTATTGTAACAATGCTTTCACTCCCTTAGATAGAAAGCACTAGAAACAGGAAAAGACTTTAATTAATTATTAGTAGTCATCACCAGATATCCTCCTTAAACTGCCTCTAGTCTTCACAGAAACACAAGGCTCCAAATCCCCTGTAATGGTGCCATAGGCTGGCACTTACTGGGTGAGTGCAAGACCACGCTCTCCAGTTGCCTCCAGGTGCTTAGCGTAGTTGTAGTAAGTGGTGCGTAGATGAACACGGTCGTGTCGTTCAGCCGTTTCGATGGCTTTCTGCCACTGGTTTGAGGCTTGATAGAACTTGTTCAGCAGGTCATAGCGTTTGCAAGACTTGTATAGTCGCTCCGCATCCTCCTGAAGGGAAAGCAAACGAAGACTACGTTAGCTCCAGTGCCAGTTTCATAGGTGTCCATCCAAGCAGTAATTCACAGCACACACTGTGCTTCGGAGTGTTTGTTAGAACAAGTCATTGTAATGCATCTAAAGAAGCAATAATTCAGGTGAAGGCATGGAGGGTGTTAACCAACTGGACACACAGAGCCTGGAATAGCACGTTACCGGGAAACAGGATGTTTATGTGAAAACAAGGAAAGCACTCAGATCCTGGCATTTACTGCGCAGCATCAACTGGGGATGACATGAGCAACTATCAACAGTTGAACACTGATCAGGATGCCCAACCATCTCAGAAAGGGGAAGGCAACGGCCACGTTGCCTACCCAAGGGGTGAAGTCTGTCAACTCAGGAGAAGGTCATGGATTTCTTGGCAAGAAGGTGTTAAGGGCCAGGGGAATCCTGTGACCTCAGTGCAGGTCTTAGAGCTAGGAATTCTGTTCTTGGACAACCGACAGCCATTCCTGGGTACAAATGCTATTAATTCCAGACAGAATTAGAACAGGAGGATTTCGCCTATGCTGGGTGGAATTTGGAACGAGTATTTTTATACTTTTGAGAGGTACTCGTGTTGAAGAAGCATTTTCCTGCCCCACCCAACTGCTGTCCAGCTGAATGCTATATTTAGTAAATGCAGATTATCTGTCCAAGACAGAAAAAGAGTTTCTATGTCTTACTGTTTCAAATTCAAAAAAACCCCAAAAAATTAAAGATGGAATATGCCTGCACTGTGATTCTATTACTGTAGGAGAGGAAAAAAAGCAACAAAACATTAGTTTTGCTAGAGCTCCCCTCCTTTTCTCTAGGTAGATTTTAATATCCAAGAGATGCAGTGCTACTACTTTTCAGCCTCATAGCTTTCTCTGTCAAGAAGCTTTTCCAAATATTTAGTTGAATTTCCCTTTATTTTCTTCACTTTAATTCAGAAGAGTACCTTTAGCTCTCTAGCTTTTATACCCTTTATATAAGCTGCAGATTGCTAAATCCCCTTTTAAGCCAAATTCTAGCCATTTGGCTATTTTAAAGATTTCCTTGTTCATGAATTTTTTCCAAGAGCTTAACAGTTTGGACTGATTTTCTCTGAACTTCTTCCAGGTCATCAACATTTTTGCTGGTAATGAGATACTTGAGGGTTGAAGGCAGCGTTCCAACAGCAGCTGCGACAAATGCATAGACAGATCTGTCAAATCAAAGCTCCAGGATGGGATGTCTCTGCAAACACAGCCCCAGACAGATTTGGCCGATTTTACTGTCAAATCATATTGCCAGTTTGTGTCTAATTTATGATCTCCTATGGACTATGGGATATTTCATCAATTCTGCTTTCCCAGTTTCTCCCTCCCACTGAACGTTTGGCCTACACATACTTATCTTTTGTTGTTCCCAAACTAGAAAACCTCTTCAGTTTTTCTTACAGATCACCGAGGAAGATATTCAGAAAAGGCTAACGTAACAAAATACATGCTCTTATCATTTATCTATCTTCACAGGGCCCCAGTTGGGTTTCAATACACAAGATTGGCCGAGTACAAGAGTGGATTCAGACTCAAATAAAGACAGGTAGAAAATACGTGCCATTTTGATATGTACCCACTACAAAGTCAGACTCTAGATGTAGGTACAGTGGATGGTTACCCAGTGCAGTGGCCTACGAGGAGACGGCAGAACAGCCTGATCGCAAACTTTGCCTGCTAGAATCCGGTCAAGCTCCACTATCTGCCGCTGCTAGCAGTATAGGAAAAATTGGGATGGAAAAAGGGGGAGCAGTTGTGCCTCGAATATCACAGGCAGCAAACTTGACTTCCGAACTCTCCTAGCTTTCCATCCCAGCAGCCACCCAGCTCCCCAGCCTCAAGGCAAGAAGCTTCAATCTGGCCTATGCTGCTGGAAAGCCTTAAGCCAGCTCTCGCTCTCTAGCAGAACACAACTGCAGCTTCTCATGCTGCAGACAAACATCAAAATGAAACATGTGTTTCCCCCATGGGACTTTAAAACATGTTTGTTAAAACATTTTAGCCAGACTATATTCAAGTGCATCTTTCCTTTTATCGAGCTAAACCAAGAATGATTAAGCTTGGAAGAATTATACCCCAAGAAAAAATCCTTGTATGATAGAACATTTAAGCTTTGTCCAGCACCAGGTCATAAAACATTGAAGGGGGCCCCTACTTCCGTGGGCTAAAAACTGAACTTCAGGAAAATAATTGCCAGAACTATTCTTCATTTTTCTTTGGATAGCAGGTCATAGGTTTCACTCATCTCCAAGGTTTTTGCATCTCTCAGGTATTTCAAAATGGCCCATTTTTAATTCTATTCCCTGGTTAAACTGAGCGGATATTGTAAGACGTGTATGAGTGACAGAGTTTACCAGCATGCCCAGCTGAATCGCCAGCACAGCCACTCTGGCTTCATGCTCGGGTTCTTGTTCAGCCTCCCTTAACGCCTTGGCTCCTCTTGCATGACCCATGTTTCCAAGGCAGATTTTGGCAACATCCAGCCTCTGAGTCTTCACACACATGCGAGCCATGTTCTCCCAGACTGCCTCACTAGGAAAAACAAGAAAGAAAAGGAGAAGTGTTATGTTGTCACCTTCAAGCCTTGTGTACTAAGCAGGTAAGATCCAAGGAAAGACAGGAGCGTGAAGGAGAGAAAGCAGTCTATGTGATGCACACTTGCTGGAGGAACAGAAATCAGCCTCAGATATCAAGATCACTTCTGGAGCTGAATGTCCCCAGCATTAAGGAAGTACTAGGGTTTTTGTTGCACACTGGTATCTAAACAAAAGCAGTTATATTTGCACATACATAAACATCTATCACGCACCCAAAGATATATGTTGAATGATGCAACTGCATCAAGCACCTGAACATTAATAATCGTCCCATGTCAACGGGAATTTGAAAAAGTACTAAGAGAAAATTCTTACAAATGGTAGAGACCTTACACTGAAAATGTCCTCTGCTGCTGCCTGTCTTCCATGGTTCAAGTTTGGAACAGCTATTAAGGGCTTACCACTTATACCAACAGTAAGGAATGATGTGCAGGAAATAACTGACCAAACTATTGTGCTCTAATTTAAAACTTGCATTAAAAAAAAAAAGCCATAAAGAGAAAAGCGTTGCAATGCTCAAAATCGGAATTCCCCAGGGCTCAGAGCAACCTTAAAAGTGCAGTTGCACTTCACATTGCAAAATCACCTGCCAAGACCGAAGCAGTGAACATCTGCGCTGCGAGCCCGGGCAGCAGTGCCAGGTCTCAGCACACGGCGGGGCCGCAGCAGGGCTGACGGTGCAGCGAGGACTAGCAAAGGTTGACACGGACTCTGTTCACATTCAGTGCTCTTCAGAATAAAATGCAGTACATTCGATGACTAAAAACCATAAGCATTCAAAATCTGCTTTTTTATTCTTTTTTTTTTT
>NW_028186368.1:7800333-7834982 GCF_003343005.1 Rhea americana | reverse complement strand
GTCCTCCTTCTTGCCCTTCTTGAAGACTGGAGTGACACTGGCTTTCTTCCAGTCCTCAGGCACCTCTCCAGTTCTCCAGGACCTTTCAAAGATGATGGAGAGTGGCCTGGCACCAACATCTGCCAGCTTCCTCAGTACCCATGGGTGCATCCTATCAGGGTCCATGGATTTGTGGATGTCAAGCTTACTCAGAAGATCTCTAATCTGATCCTCTTCCACCAAGGGAGGAGTCCTTTCTCCAGACTTTTTCTCTCATCTCCAGGGTCTGGGATTCCTGAGGGCTGCCTTAGCAATGAAGAGTTAAGCAAAGAAGGCATTCAGTAACTCTACTTTTGTCTGTCCTTTGTCACCAGGGCCCCTGCACCATTCAGTAGTTGGCCCACACATTACCCAGTCTTCCTCTTGCTGCTGATGTATTTGAAGAAGCCCTTCCTGTTGTCCTTAACGTCTCTTGCCAAATTTAATTCCAAATAGGCTTTAGTCTTTCTCTTTGTATCCCTGCATGTTCTATAGTTCTTATATTCCTCTCAAGTGGTCTCTTCCTTTTCCCATATTCTGTATACTTTCTTCTTCTGTTTGAGTTCTGCCGGGAGCTCCTTGTTTATCCATGCAGGTCTCTTGCCCCTCTTTGTTTGACTACTTTCTCCTTGAGATGCATCACTTGGTGTAAGTGATGCTTGAATATTAACAAGCTCCTTGGACTCCTTTCCTTCTATGTCCTTCAGTCCATAGGATTCCTCCAGGTAGGTCCCCGAAGAGGTCAAAGTCTGCTCTCCTAAAGCCCAGTGTTGCAATTCTACTTAATGTCCTGCTCCTACCTTGCAGTATCTTGAACTCCTCCATCTCATACTCACTGCAGCCAAGGCTGCTCCAACCACCACATCTCTAACCCAGTCTTCTTTGTTGGTTAGAACAAGGTCCGGCAGCATATGTCTCCTCATTGTCTCCTCCACCACCTGTGTCAAAAAATTATCATCAGTGCTCTGCAGGAGCCTCCTGGACTGTTTTTCTAGMTCTGTAGTCCCTCCAGCAGATATCAGGGTGGTTGAAGTCCCCCAGGAGAAMCAGGGCCTGTGACTGTGAGGCTACTTCCAGCTGTCTATAGAAGGYCTCATCAAMTTCCTCTTCTTGGTCAGGTGGCCTGTAGTAGACACCCACAACAGTGCCCCCCTTGTTGGCCTGCCCTTTGATCCTCACCCATAATCWCTCCACTGGCTCCTCCTCCACCCCTAGGCAGAGCTCGATGCATTCCAKCTGCTCTCTCACATAAAGGGCAACTCCAYCACCTCGCCTTCCTGGCCTGTGTTTCCTAAAAAGCACGTAGCCATCCATGACAGTGTTCCAGTCATTCGAGCTATCCCTCCATGTCTCTGCAATTACAATGAAATCATGGCCCTAAGACCACACCCAGATCTCCAGTTCCTCCTGTTTATACCTATGCTGCATACATTGGTGTACAGGTATTTCAGAGATGTAGTTGTGCATGCAGTTTTCCCAGGAGAAATGCAAGAGGATTCCTTACAGCTGTGTCCGTTACGCACTTCCCTGGCTGCATACACCTACAGGAGGTATCCTAACTGGAGCCACATTTTGCTGACTGCATGATGTCTATAGCTCCCTCCTTCTGCCATCTTTCCTATCTTAAAGTCCTCTTTACCAGGCTGGCCAACCTGTTGGCAAAGACACATTTGCCACGCTGCGAGGTGGATCCCATCTCTCCCCATCGGTTATCAATCTTCAAACAGGGTCTCGTGGTCATAGAAATCAAAACCCTGTTGCCAACACCAGCGGTGCAGTCAGTTGTTAATTTGGAAAATCCATCTACTTCTCCTCCCATCCTTCCCCTTCACTAGTAGGACTGAGGATAAAATAACCTGGGCTCCCAGACCCTAGGCCATCATCCCCAGAGCCCTGAAATCCTGTTTGATCATTTCCAATTTGCCCTTGGTATCATTAGTACCCACATGGAAGAGCAGCAGAGGGTAATAGTCCCATGTGTGGACAAGCCTTGGCAGTCTTTCCATGACATCTCATGTACGAGCCCCTGGAAGGCAGCAAACCTCTCTAGTCAAGAGGTCAGGTCGGCAGATAGGTGCCTCCGAAYCCTGCAGCAAGGAGTCACCGACAGCAATCACTCCCACTTCTTCTGGGTGTTCCTGAAAGGCACAAGGTCTGTCAGAGCAGTTGCTTCTCTTGAATCCATTCGCAGCTCATACTCATCTTGGAGGGCACTAAACTTGTTCCTCAATTGCAAGTCTTCAGGAGTACGTCACCTTCTACCAGAAGTGACCAGTTTCCAGACTTCTTCTACAGAGTTATGATGTACCATTTCACATGGCACAGAGCCCTCCAGCAACTCCTCTGCTGTGGGGGGCTGGGACTCCTGGAGCTGTATGGACTCCGAGAATACCCTGTCTATCTCCTGCCCATCTTCATGGATGCTGCACAGCCTACTGACTTCCTCCTGTAACTCYTTTACCTGATGACACAGCTCGTCCACAACAGCAGACSTTCTGCAGGAGAGTTGACTGTCAGCCCAGGYCTCTGGAGAGGCCCCAAGCGCTCCCTGCAGCCTGAGACCTGTAGAGCTGCATCTGCTGTCAGAAGGTCTGTGCGGGTTGAAGGCTCTAACACAGCTGATACAGCATCTCCAACACCTACAGGCTACTGTGCTCTGCAGTGTGTCATGACTGTATCTGAGGAAGCGTACACTACTGGGAYTGGAAACRAAGGTGCCTTCTTGCACCCTTTTGTGAGAACTACTGTACCTGTTCACTGCCTCTSTTAGCTGTGGTCTTTTATAATAATAATACAGTTTCCCTGAAATAAATTAGTCTCTGGACTCAGATAGATATGAAATTCTTTACATTATGGTGATATATGTCCTGCAAGATACAAAAGATTGGCTGTTATATTCTGTTCTCCATTATAAGAGAAAGCATACTGAGTCTTAGAAAATGTTTTATGTGTTCAGTGTATGCAAGTTATAAATGAAAAGCTTTCTCATTATCTCTTGACTGCTGCAGGGCCATTAAAACACTGAAACATGTTGTATTCCTAACAATAGAGTTCATAAAGCTTAAACCTGTGTTTGAAGAAGTAACAGGAAGACTCTGTAGTGGAACTTATTCTTTAAGATTTCAGTATACTACATATTCACATCATATATTCTGTGTGTAGACATTGATGATTTTTCAGTGAATGAACTATAGTTCTTGTTTAGTCCATTGAATTTTGACATCTAGTTAGGATGCCTAAGTTGGATGAGAATTTACCCTAACCTCTTCTTTTTGTCAATGGTAAGCTAAAAGCCACTCCAAAGGACAAATAAGTCCACTTAATATCTCAGAAGTCCACAGGAAAAAAGCCTGCTTTTTCCAGTTAACATATATGCATTTTAATACCATGTTTACCCTGCTAAATAACAATAATAATAAAAATAAATAAATAAATAAAGAGACCAAAGACTGAGGGCCTTGAGATCAAATGTAGGTCAGATTTAAGACAGTCTTTGCTTAAAAGATAGCAGATAGCAGATAAAAGTTGTAAAGAGTTAGTGCAGCCCAGACCAGAATAAACTCACAGTTAAGTTGTGTGAATGTGCAGGGGTTCAATTCAAGATGGTACTGTGGTACCCAGAGGTTACATCTATGCCACACGGTGTGATATRCCATGTGCTCATATTTCTAAACTCTCTTCTTCCAAAACAGAATTACTTTTTTTCTAAATTTGGTGTTGTTATCAGTGCTTTGCTCTTACTTTCATGAACGCTGAATTTGGCACTGGAAGTGTAATTCTGTCTGTTAGGAAACAGAAATAAGCTAGAAACCGCATGGGCAATGAAACTGTATGGATGACTACAGCAGAGCAGAGCTTGAGTGCTTGAGTGCCTGCTTCTGTTTAATTGACTAGTACAGAAGTAAGGTAAGATGAAAGATGAGAAAGTAGATTTTAGATAATGAGAGTAAAACTTGTTCTGGTACATAGTAATACTAAAATGTATGATGAAAAAAATAATCTTGCCAAATCTTCTCCCAGTTTTCAATGGCAGGAGCCAGCTTGCAAAATTCAGAAAGAAATACTGGAGTTAACTGTCATTCATAAAGTGAAAAATATCAGGKATCTCAAATGAAATAAGAAGCAAGATAAATGGACAGTGTAAACACACATTGATCCTCACTTAGGGGACCAAAGTTATTTACATAGGACGAATCTGGAATAAAACATTTGAACACATTTAATATGTATAAATATTAATTCCTGRTACTTGATTAAAACAAAGAATGTTATATAGATACCTTTCTCTCCATTTTGATTTCTGGGAGCAGGCAAAAGCTATGGCAGAAGACAGGCAAATTAAAGGAATGTGAGAGTTACTTATTTCTGCCTCCAAAGGGATACTTTGTCAATGGGAAATGTCACCAAATATTTGGCCCTGGTTTTGGTTTGTCTGTATGTTAGCAAAAGGAAATCAAAATGAGTGCTCATAGTACTCTATGTAATGGCACCTGAATATGATAATGAAATGATAATTTTGTGTCAGTTATCCACAACTGCATCTTTAATATACCTTGAAGATCCCCTTGTTCTTTTTTTTTTCCTTTTTTCTTTTCTTCTTCTTCTTCTTTTTTTTTTTTTTTTTTTTTTTTTTTTTTTTTTTTTTTTTTTTTTTTTTTTTTTTTTTTTTTTTTTTTTTTGTGCAGAAGGGATTTAAAGGATTCAGAGCTCCTTTTTCTGAATTTTCTAAAATTAATTCCAATTTAGTGCTGTGCAATTATGTCAAATGATTTCTACACAATGCTGGAACCATTTGAATCAAATTGCATTTTACAAAATTGGAAAATTATCCACAATACTGCTATGAAAAGAGAAACTCTTACTCAGCTGTGCTGTAATTTGATTTCTTTATTCTTCTGTGTCTGAAGATGAAAACCTTGTCTTGTATTTACGTCTTCAATAAACCTTCAAAGAAAAGCTGCACTCCTGTGTCAGTAAGTTATAATTTCAACAATTCATATGTAGACATGTGCATATTACCAGTTTCTGAAATCTAAAATGTTCCCGGAAAGTATCTCACACTCTTTAATTTTTCTCCAGGATTACAGAAGTACATTTCATAGTCATTAGCTATTAAGGCCTACGATGTTACCATAAAAAACTCAATACTTTTTCAACAGCACATTCTTTCTTCCCCCCAAAATGCAGAATGATCAAAATCAAAACTATTTGAAGAAAGGCATTAGCTTCATTCGGGTTTTAGTCAGTATTTCTTGAGTAAAGGAATTAATTTCGATACTTGAATTGAAAAATAGAAAGAGAAGAAAAATAGCTTAAAAAGTAAAGAAAACTTATATTAGATTTTGGCCATCACATTGAGAGTYTGAGAACATTTTCAATGATTTTCTCATTAATATATTGACAAATTACTCCTATTTATGGAGTTTTATCTATTATCTACCTATTTACCTATTATTTACCTATTATCTCTGATCTGTTTCCTCTGTGGAACTCTTGATAGTAAATTTTGAGGAAAAGCAGAACTAAAAGAACTAACATAAAGACAGGATATTGATGGCATCATAAAGGCCCCAAAACATGAAAATTRATGAGTTGACCAGTTCAGGAGGGGGAAATAATATGGAAAAAAAAATGGTAAATCCATATGTTATTTGATAATCACTACTTTTTGGTCTATGACAAATCCACGCTTTGGGGTCACAATATTAATATTTAATTTTCACTTTCTGGTTCTTTACTTGAATGCTTATCTTCTTGTTTTATTTTCTGTCACTKAAGAATCATCTGCTGATATAATTGTAATGTTAAAGTACAACAGTCCTAGAATAGCAGATGTTGAGTCCATTACAATGTTGTAGCACTATTTTTCTTGTTCTGTATCCCTCTGCCTGACATGGTTATGTTGTGCCTCAAGACTCTTTTCTGGTACCATACTTGTGAAAAAAATCAAATCATAGCACCTATTACTTCATTACACTGGGTCTAAGTGAAGTAAACCGTTTGAAGAGGTCATTTGTACTAATCAAGACCAGAGGACTGTCAGATATTGTCTATAATGTGAGAGATGTGTATGACATCTTTTTGAATGACAGATGCAAATGGGACACGTTGATCTAGGGTATCTCGGAGAGTTACTGGATGACTATGTAACTAAACTGAGCCTTAAATGCCCTCTCCAGGAAATATACTTTGAACTGTTTCCTTGAAGTTCAGAATATCAAATTTCAGAATTTTTTCCCCTTCTYTTACAATAGAAGATTTTGTAAGACATATAAAGCTGGAGTCAGAGAAAACTCAGTGAGATATTTAGTCTATTCCTGAAAAAGTGGCACTTATAGACACTATCAGAGATGTCTGGAGAGAGGAATGAAGGTTTCCTGCAAATCCTTAAATCAGATTTATTGTGATGTTTAGAGCTGTCTTTTGCTAYGTGGTTCTTCTTTCTCTGACAAGAAGCTGTGTTTTCAAAACTGTAGTGAAAATTGGTATGCTTCTTTTCTAAAAATTAAAACTTTAATGAGAATATTAACAAAAAATATATGCAGAAAGTTAATAATGAAATTTGATTGTGTAAATGAGGTAAATGAGGGAACAGTGGCACAGATGTACACTTCTATTCCAATCCTACTTTATAGATTGTCCACCATTGAGACATAAGATATATTTCTGTCAAAGCAGTAATATTATTTAAAATTTTTCCTTCTCTTAATTCAGTTCTTTGCTTCAGAATTGCGTTTATAGCCAATATTTCAAGTGCAGGCAGTAAATCAGCAAAGACTTAAAAAAAAAAGAGAGAGAGAGAAAGAAAGGTTTAATTCCATCTTACAGCACTGTGTGAAATTTGCTGTAAATCACTTATGCATGTCCCTTTCAGGTGAAAATGTAAATCAATTTGCCAGATRAAAAAGATTCCATTTTAGTATTTGTTTGTGTGTGTTCCTTTTCTCTCTTGCATTTTATCTGTGTATTGGTACAGACTGTTTCTATTAGTGTACATTTTTTGTACAAGAGCTGTTTACAAGCCAAGTAGGAATGTTGTGGGTTTTATTTCTCCAAAGTATTAAGTAAGTAAGTGGCTTGTATATAACTGATACATTGAAAAAAAGTTCATATATCCACAGTTCAGCTAAAGAAACAAAAATGAAATAGGAAACTATTTATATATGATTCTTATATTTGTAAATACTAATATCCTTAAAGAACACTGATGTTACCTTCTCTAATTTAGTTATATATAATTAGACGTAAAAGTAACTAAGTAACTTAAGTAACTAAGGATCAATTCAATTGTACATACACACAAAAAATGGCACACCAGATGACATCTGTGATGTAGTAAGGTATCTGAGGCATCAACATGGAATAGGCAAATATGTCACAGAACTTATGAGAAACTTGTTCTGTTCTGGAGTACAGTCAAATCCAGTGGTATACAGCAAAGCCACCAAAGAGTAATAGATATCTTTGTGTGGGCAATTGATTCTAGGTCTGACRGGAGCAACTTGTGAGCCAGAATATAGGTATCTGGTGTCATTTTATGCACATTATGGTATCCTCTCTGACTTCAAGTTATCAGTCCAGAAAGCATGGATCTCCAATAGGTGTTTCAATTCTAAAAGTCCTGCTCAGGTGTCTCAAAACCTGTAAGATATCTTTAATGGTACTAGATGCTTATAGTTAGTCACTAGAATTGCCTTCCAAGAGCTCCCTAAAATGCACCTCCACAAAGCATTTTATCTAAATAATGCTACATACATATGAATATGAGCAACAATTGTCTCTGGAGCTTCTTGTCTCTTTATTTAGAAAAGCTATCTTAGTTGATTAGCTGAGATTTAGACATCTAACTATATCCCACCTAAGGTGTTGCCTTGAACCCAAATATATTAAAACAGGGTAAGCAACAACAGGATGTAAGGATTTTGTAACACTGCGATGGCATAGCCAGATCCAATGTATGAGTATGTTACATAGGTACGCGAGCAATGTGACCAYCAAAGGGGCAARGACTGTAGTTRCACTTAGGAGACATAGTRAAATGTAAACAATGACTCAAGTAGCAGATTTTGCAAGACACAGARGAAAGAACAAGATAAGCACAAGAGAATGTAAATAGGTAGGACATCCATCTAGGCACACAAGAAGGATGACAGGCAAAACCAAAAACAAGTTAAGCAGCATCAGCATTGGAGCTGATAAACCCTTCTGTTTTTTTAGGGGTGGAAGGAGAGTATAAAACACACACACACACACACACACACACAAGAGAGAGAAGAAAGAGGACAAGATTTCTGCCACTGAAGATCTCTCCAGTCAGATCACCTTCCCTGGCAGCTAAGGACCATCAAGAAGCACAACCACTAGTGTCACACAGTGGCATTAGCCATTAGATGCCCACTCTGTGCCGTCCGATCCGTGCCATTGTATACTCACAGATAATACAAGATGTTGTAGTGCAGGAAGTATTACAGTTTGAAGAGTTTTGTATGGAGTGATAAGTAATGATAATATATAAGAATTACTTAGTTTTGTTTTAAAATTTGAAATAGGCCTGATTTATCAGTGTTCTGAACACTCCTACCATAATGATCTTTAATTCCAGATGCATATAGATCTAGCTAGATCTACATAACTCCTTCTCCTTCAATTTGCACCACACAATTATATGCTAATTTTAAGGGACTATATTAATCCCTTTCTAAAACACTAACAAAGTACAGCAATAACAAACCAGTCAACATTGCAATGAATTTATGTTTTTTTTTATAATATTTACATAAACATAATAAAGTGAATACAGCTTATTTTTATAAAATTTATGGCACAGTATATCCAAGGAAATTTGAAATCAAAATAACATTTACATTAAGATAGTGAATCCATTCTTTACAATAAGAAACTGTAAAATTTTAAAGCTAAAATAGCATTCATTTGTAATCYCACTGAATTCAGTAGATCTATTCATATAATCAAAGACAAGGATATGTATGCGTATTTCCAGGATCATAGGTTTAAGAAGAGATATCATATACCCAATCCCGCTTTTCATAACCCATAAGCTTAGAAACTTATAATTTATAACCTTTGAATTTATGAATTCATAATGTCATATATGGATATTTAACAAATGCTTGCACTGATTGTAAATATTATCGTTTAAACGTTCACATCTTTGCTAGTGTTATGTGATTAAAACTTTCTTGTATAATAAGAGGAAAAATGGAAAAATCCTGTATGGTTATCATTACCAATTAGCAGAATTGTTTATAAATTTGATATTTTAAAATTATAACTATTATTTATATTACATCRCATTATGTTATATTATAAAATTTCCTAGATATTTAAATGATCTTTGTCTTATTTTTTATTATTTTAAACATTAGTCCTTTCTTGTGATGTAAGTCTCTACTGATAACGTATAAGGATCTCAGAAGTGCTTAAAATATTTCATTTGAAGATTGTCTAAAAAGACTAAAAGATATACTAGTCAAGCATTTGGAAATATGTATTTTTTTTGCTTAGTAGCATAGTTGATAGGTTATATGATATCCTCATTATTTTTAATAGCTTGGATGACCTTCAAAAGTTCACATATTTCAGCCAGATCAGTCCAAACCGAATCATTCCTATCTCTCTGTTCAAATTTGCTTATCATTTTCTAATACCATTATAGTGTTTTTTTTTCCTGAAGTTATGATGTTAGTTTGATCAAACATTTTACAACCTTGGCTGTAAAGATCTCTGTATATAGATGTAATTTCTGATTGTAAGTAAGTATTGRATTAATACAAAATAGTCAGTTCAAACATCCTTCGGTTTTTGGATCTATTTAACTGGCTTATTGAATGTCACATTTTGAGTTCTAATATACGACATATTCATTTGAGCATATGAAATAATATACTTGCTGAATTTTTAAATACTTTCATATTAGAGACATGAAGGATGTTTGGGGAGATGTTTGTTTGTTTGTTTTTCCCCTATCATGTTGAATAACACTGTTTTAAATGCAGTGCCCTTCACAAGTATCATACAGAAATTGCTACCTTTCTGCCTGCAAAGACAGGTTAATTTGGAAAATACCTGGACAAAGGAGAGATTAATCAAAAAGTAAGCTGACCAGATATTGAACTGAAATTTGTGTGCATCCTTGTCTGAGGACAGAAATAAATCAAATCATTAAGTGGATTTTGTGAGTTAGAAATCAAAGACTTGTGTGTCATTAAGACACTTTTTCAGAGTACTATATGGATTTCCATTCCAATGGGATGGAAATGTTGCCACAGTGTTGCCACACCAAAAATGCTTACTTGAGAGGAATTGATTATATACATATAAAAAAAACACTTGATTTTTTTTAATGCRTGTATTTTAAAGGTGAAAAATATCACCCTGACTTGTAAAACTTATTTGCATCAATGGACTTATTAGACTGAATGACCTAATATGACATTAATGGACTACTATTAATATATATATATACATATTTAGATATAGCTCATATCAGTTGTTACTAAAAGGAAGAAACACTATTCTATTATATTAGATATAAATAAGATTATGAAGCCAAAACAGGAAGGTGATCTAACAAAATTAAGTGCAAGAAACTTAGAAGCTAGTCACTATCTTCTAGGATGTTAATACATCATAAAAATACAAATTTGACAAGACAGAACATATCCAACTTAATGAAATGCCTAAAGTAATTACCTAATTGTCACTGCTTAATAATTGCAATTCATAAATTCATAATTATGTTAATTAATATTATTGAACAATAGAATATTCCACTGCAAGTATGACTTGGAGATATGTATGTATCTTTAATAAAACAGAGACTAATTAGAGATTTTTAAGTGACTTGAGAGTTGCTGTGCACGCACAAAATATTTTGGAGGCTGAAGTGTATTTATTTATGTGTAAATAATAGAAACTCATTGATCTGTGGGTTGAACACATCTGCAATAAAATGCAGTCAAAAATAAAAGCAAAATACTACTAGCAAAATGATATTATAAATGCAAAGAACTACCACCCTTCTAGTGATTCACACTGAGTCACCTTATCAATGAATATTTATCACAGCATGATGCATTGGATAGGTCAATGAATAAATCCAATGACCACTGGGCTGGAACCATGAAGAAGTCACACAAGATCTTGTAAGTAACATGAAAAAGGATGTTTTATGTCTGCATGCTGGATTAAAGTTGATATGACAAGGCCAACATCCATCAGGAAAACTGATAAGATTTGGTGCTTTTCCTAAGCTACATCCCCTTAATTCTGATAAACTATGAAAATTAATTTGCTCTTTGTCCCTCTATGCATAGCCTTTTCACGTCTCGATAAATGTTACCAGTATGACCAGGGTAGAGCATCAAATTTGTAACACTGGATACATTAGGGATTCAAAATAGAATTTCTGACAGTTGTGTTTTGGATTAAACCACCATCATCAGTTCTGACATATTTCTTATATGATTCTGGAAAGCAAATAGTAAATTATAATCCATATGTTTAAACAGATAGCCTGCTATGAGTTCTGATTGCCATATGGAAATTCAACTCTAGGCCAAAAAGAAATTCTGAACAGATGCAGCTGATCGTGGCCCTGCCACATATTGTTTCCTAAGCAAAGTTAGCCACTCTTCATCTTCGTATTAACTGAAGCTAAAAGGATTAAAAAATAATAATAATAAAATGAAAAATACTATAAATCAGAGTCTTTTCAGGATACTCTATCTCAAATGTCATTAGGCACTTGTATTTAAGCAATGGAACTCATTTTTAAATTTCTTTCACTGCAAAGGGAACTTAGACTCTGAGGTACCTATGTACATGCCTATACATAATCCCCAAATCTAGATATCATAATTTTGAATTTAAATGCACCTTATTTACACACAACTCTTACTACCGGAAGTTGGATCCTGGGAGATGTGGCTATTTTTTATATTAATGTAGAGATGTATTTCTGAATATTGATAACTTTTACCATTTACCTCCTCTCTTTTCTCAGGTGATTTCAGTCTTTGCAGTTGCATCCTCATCATGACAGAATGTGAAGATCTCTGATACTCAGCACACTGCAGAAGTATTCTGCTACGTGGGGTTGCTCTCACCAAAGGGATGAGCTTTGGAGACTGGGACAGGATGCCGGCATTCTGGTGATGGAGTCAAGATTTTTATTTTGTTATCCCAAACATACCATCACCATGTCCAATTATTCTCTATTTATTGTCTACAGGATACAGCTATACAAAGGAGGCTTTGTATTTAGGAATTCTCAATGTAAAACTACTTTTATGCTCAGCTCAAAGCTTTGTTAGAGACATAACTAATCTTGTAAACATTTGATCAGGTCATTCAACATCTCAGTTTCTTTCAAAAAGAGACCAAGCTTAGTATTGGTATAGTATCGAATACAACCCTGCAAAAAAATGTATACTTTAGACCCTGTTACTAAGTAAACATTCTAAAACATGTATATATGTCATCACTAAGGGCCATAGGAATAGTTTTCTGTGTTCTATAATGCATAAAATACTGAACAAAATTTACAACTTCTGACCTGGTGATTCTAGATACAATAATGATTTTGAAGACTATGCATGAAAATTAATTTTTCCAGAAGAAAAACTTCAATATAATTTAGTATGAAATATAAATTGAGACTGTTAAAGGTGTTTACTAGAAATGCTATCTTTCTCTCTAAATAGTTCTAATAATTTCATGTAGATTTCATATGGACTAAGCTGCTATGTAATTAGTAACAAAAAATCAGACATTGATAACTCAGGAATTTTTATCAGGAATTTCCTTACTCCTATATCTACATAAAAATGGATAGAAATGTTGTCCTTTCATGTAAGAATGCTTAATCTGTATGATGTAAAGAATAAAGTGCATCTGTGTTCTTGTCCCCTTCACACCATTGCAGAGCATGATACAAACGCAGCGCATCTCTAGAAGGATTTGTGAAAGTATACAAACTCTAGTATTCTTTCGGTATGGTACAATCCACAAAAACTTAAATARTGGGTCAGATCTTGAAGCTACTACTTAGCTTTTAAACACTTATGTTAAATTCAGATGTGTAATTATAACAGTCATAATAATTAGTTCCTAGGAGSCCGCTCCATTAGGCACACCCCACTTCTAGATCTATTAGGAGTATCAYACTGCGACTGAGTTGTAGTGAAATATCCTCAGATACGGTAGAGCTACACCTGTTTGATATTTTGAATCAGGATGATCTGCTCATCTACAGAAAGAAATGATGCATGGTTTTTGTAACTTGATTTTGAGATGGTGGCTTGGCAAGTATATGAATAGCTATTAACATCTTAAAACAGATGGAAAATGTGCAACACCGTATAAATGTCATTTGCTACTGCAGTTTATTTCTGAAATACCTAATGTGTAGATTTTCTCTTGACAAGAATTCATACAGAAATTGCTTTTCTTGTTTGGACACAGCACAGGTATCTTCAATTAGTATTTGAAAAAAAGTTTGTATTGTCATCAGTGTTTGTGGTATAGACTATTAAGAGCACAACAAAGCAAATAAAAAGAACTAAAAGACTTCAAAATGCGGTAGGAGTCCCCACTTAAATGTTTTACTGAATCTAAGCCTTGCTGACATGCCTAATAAATAGGTAATTTTGTTCTACTGCTAGATTAAAAACAAACAAACATATACCCTCCCCTTTCAGTTTGAATTAATTATCTTATAGGAATTCCTCTTTACATTTTACAATGTTTAGATATTGTGATTTTTTTTTTCCTTTTTCTTAAAATAAGTCTGATTTTCAGAAAGGAATTGTCATAGATTAATTTAATCAGATTTTTAATAAATTTCACAGTAGGCACCCCAAATCAAGAAAATGATTTTTTTTTTAATGAAAATAAATAAACAAACAAAACAGCAAAGCTGTCTTGTTATACTAGGTTGGCTTACAATATACTGTGATGAACAGCAAAACACTTTTGTTCATAAGACAAACTGTGAAAATGAAAAACAAAACTCTGCCAAGGGATAAGGTCAGCTCACTTGGGAAATAATAGGAAATGGAATGAAATCCAGAGCAGATTACAGAGTATAGAAAGGGGTGAAAGCTACTGAAGTGTTAAGTGTTTGGATTTTGCTTAAGTTCTTTCAAAAAGTGAAGAATATATCACTTCACAAATAACGAATTACCGTGTAGACTGAAAAAAAAAATGAATTAAAAGTCTATGCAATATGTTTCCTATTTTTCAAATTTATAAAAACTGATACGACTTATAAATGTGATGTAGTGATAGTATTATAAAATTGTGATTTTGTAATATATACTGAGAATATGTATTTCTAATACTTTGATAGCTATCTGCTGTCTCACTGTGATTGTTAGCATCATCTACTATTTTCTACAGAGATAATATGTAATGAGTGTTCTAATTGAGGAATCATTTACAGTATGTACATTTTCTGTAGGCAAAGCAGTTTGTGGATTAAATCTCTTTCATTAGCTAGACAGATRAGACATCCCTTTTAGAGCCTGTATGTCTTATGATTCTTGCCAAAAAGGGTATGCAATATGTAGCACTTAACTAATTGCTTGGTTTCTTTTCCCTAAAATCGATTGTATTAAAAAAAAAAGATATTTTGAAAGGAGACTAGGCCTCAGGCACCAACTTCTTTTTACATTGTTAAAATAATCATATTTTGAAATCATATTTTGAAAACTGATTATATTTTTGGGGTTCAGTGAACAAAAAGAATGGAAATTAAATATTCCTTCCTGGAGTTTCTAGGGCACTGCAAACAAGCATCAAAAAAGACTTCCTGTGATTCTTGTTCTGTGCTTTATTAGCACTGAGATCAGTATGACTGTGACATACTTATTCCCCAATTAATGGGGAAGAGGTCTGGATTGCTTCATAAATGCAAGCATATATCATGTAGAATGCATCTTTTTCACCGTTTGTGAATTTAGTGGTGGTGAGCAGACCACAGTGCCTAGTCACCCAGTGGTGCAGCTAGTCACCACAAGGAGATGACATTACAAGATGAAGTGTATGAAGAGCATATTCTCCAGCTGCTACCTAGCTTTATTCCTGATTTAGTATGCAGATGGTCATCAGTCAAACAGCATCTGTGACACAAAGACTCAATCAGTTGGACTTTGGTCTTGTAGTAAACRTAGTATAGAGCTGCAGTAAAAGGAGTTAAAAATAAGAATTGGGGGGAGAGCTAACACTGCAGGTAAATACACAACTGGGTATGATTAAGAATTATGACATGTCTCAGGACAGTACATGGAAGCCTCCAGTGTTCTCAATTTTTTTGAATGTGCAGAATTCAAGAATCTTGTATGRTTAGCCTAGTGTGTATATTATTGCTAAGGGAAGCTGAATGCTGTGGGCTTTGGAACCCGGGAAAGTTCTTGCAAGCCTACTGGATCCGGACAGTTGTAGTTTCCTGGCTCTAGGTCCAGCTGGTAGTGACACAGAGCATGTATCCCTTACGTGTGCATGCACACAAACACCAACCCACCCCACAATACAGATAGGGTCAAACACCAACAAAGTAACACAGACAAGAGAAAAGTTCTTTATAGACATAAAGAACTTTTACTATCTTACATAAACATGAACAACACAAATGGTTTGATATTCTTCCTATTTGCCAGCTATTGAGGCTCAAAAATTACTAACAGATTGCACATATGTATACCTCCCATCCAACAAAAATGAGTGTCTCCAATACTGGTCCAAAACTACCATCTCCCCCTGTAGCCAACTCTCATTCCCCCCAGTTAGTAGTAGAATGCTTCTCTTTGTAGTTAATGAACAATGGAGAGAATGATTCAGAGCATCCAAGCTAGATATCTCAAGTACTCATATAGAAGCTACTATAACAGARTGATAGACTAGTTTGGTTTGGAAGGGACCTCCAGAGGTCATCTGGTACAACTTCCTCCTCAAAGTAGAGTCAAATTTTAAGTTGGGTCCAAATTCAGAGTAAGAGTATGTTGTTCCAGGCCCCCAGGTGAGTTTTGAATACCTGCAACAGTGGAGATTACACAGCCTCTTGGAAAGCTTGTTCCAGTGTCTGACATTCTCATCATGAGTTTCTTTTCTYATATCAAGTTAGAATTTTCTAATTTATGTCTGCTGCCTGTTATCCTTACACTAAGCACCTCCAAAGGTCAAGTTCCATCTTCTTTACAGTATACTGTTAGGTAATTGAAGAAAGCAATATTTTCCACATTTAGCCTTCTCTCTGTAAATCTAAACAAATCCAGTTCTCTCACCATCTCCTTGTACTGCATGTCCTCCAGCCCCCACAACAACTTAACAGTCCTTTGCTCTATGTGCTTCAGTCTTTCTTTTACCGAGGAGCCCAAAACTAGGCACAGTACTCCGGATGTGATCTAATAAGGACCAAACAGAAAGTAATAATCCCTCCCTTGACCTGCTGGCTGCACTTTTGCTAATGCGGTCTAAGATGTGGTTAGCCTTCATTGCTACAAGGACACACTACTGACTCATGTTCAACTTCTCTACCAAGACCTCTAGATTTTTTTTTAAGTAGTTTTCTAACCAACCCCCAGATTGTACACATGGGGTTACATAGGTTTTTTTTTTCATCCTAGGTGCAGAATGAACCCTTATATAAAGGTATATTTGTCTTTGCTGACCTTTATKAAGGTCTATTTAGCACATTTCTCCTGTTTCTCAAGGTCCCTCTGAAAGTTAGCCCTACCTTCTAGTTTATCAGCCACTTCCCACTAGTTTCATATCATCCACAAACTTACTAAAAGTGCACTGCATCCTATCATCCAGGCCATCAATTTAAARGTTAAACAGTACCAGCCTCATTACCATCTCTGAGGAATGCCACTAAAAGCCAGCTACTATCTGGACTTTGTAGAGTTGATTAAATGTCTTTGAGCCTGGTGATCCAGTCAGTTTTTACTGGATCACCGCACATATGTCCACCTATCCAAATAATTTATTTCTAAATAGCCTACAGGGATGTTATATTATGTCAAAAGTCTTGCTAAAGTTAAGGTAAACGGCATTTGATTCTGTGAATGTAGACTGCTGCTGCTAAAGTCAGTCATAAAAGGCAGTTGGGTTGGTCTGGCACAATTTGGTGAATCTGTACTGGTYGTTCCCGGTCATTATCTTGTCTACTATGGTCAATAATGTGGCTTCCATCCTCTATTACCTTCCCACGGACTCAGGTGTGGCTGACCATCAGCCTGTAGTTCTCCAGATCATTCTCCTAATCTTTCTTGAAGATAATCATAAATTTTYCTTTTTATTTTCATCAGGAAACCTGCCCCAAACACCATGACCCTTACCTTGGCTAGCTCACTTAACACTTTCTTATCTGATTCTGATTCTGATTCTGCAGAATTGTGTATGTCCAGTTTGGTAACTCCGAGAAACTTCAGGTGGGAAAGGATAACTACCGGATATTGTGACTTCTAGTAAGCCTTAGCACCTTCTAACAAGCTCTGCCAGTTGTTTCTGATCACTGGATGCTTTGCACTTTTGTTCCAGCTGGCTCCKGATTGGGAAAGGTGACTCTCTCAACATGTAAGTGCTGACTCCAGAGCAGCAGACTGAACTCCTGAGGGAAGATGTAGCTCTTCAGATCTGGGGCTGCAGGAAGTTCCTGGGACCTCTTTCTGGGGCTGGAGGAGACAGTAGAGGAGATATCCTTGAGAAATTGCAGCCRTGGGTGACCCATGACAAGGCAGGGACACCCTTGAGGGACTGTAGCTGTGGGTGATCCACGCTGTAGCACAGACAGCTCTGAAGCACAGTAGCCCATGAAGAGATTCACAATGGAGCAGAGAAACAGTAAGAAGCAAGGAACAGTGAAGAAAAAGAGCAAAAAGTCAGGAACAGTAGCAAGAAACCATTATTACAACACTGACCTCCTGCACCACCTGTTGTCTCACCAAGGGGAAGCTGGAGGTGCTAAGTGCCATGCATAATGAAAACAAGGAGAGTWGAAACTAGAGGTGAGGAAGAGGTGTTTTACTGAAATTGAAAGCAAAGGGGAAGCAAAGGCAGACCTAAATGGTCTTTTAATTGTTTATGCCTTTCTTAATACCTGATTAAATAATTATAAGTTTATGTTAATTGACAATAAATTAAATTAAATTAAATTCTTTGAATCAAGACTGTKTTGCCAATGAGAAGATGATGACCAGAGTCAATGAGGAAGTGGTGAATGGCAAGCAAAGGGTGCAGGRTGATGTGAAAAAGAGAGACCTTATAATCAACACACAGGGCTAGAAGGGTCCCGCCTTTTGCACATTTTGYACATCCTTACARCRTTGTAAGGAAAGCTCTAACATTTTTTGGAGGAATCAACATAACTGAGTGTCTCTTTGAAGTGCCTATACACTAGTGCATGCAACATGGGAAATAAAGAAGATGGATTTGAGGTTTGTATACAGTTGCAGGATGATGAAGAGAAAAGATGTGGTGGGACATTTCACACATTTGGAGTGCTGCAATGAATTAATATAGACTCTTTAGGAGGGGCAGACTGGGAATGCAAGGAAGAGTTGTCTTTTACAGTAGAGAGTAATGGGAATGCATGGAGCATTGCCTGCGAACATACAATGAGCAAGCTGAGAGCCTGTGAGTTTGGATTAGAACGTGACCAACATGGGGACACGCTGCCTGTGCTGCTTGACAAGGAAGAGGTAGATGAGGCCTCCATTCAGACTACTGGAAGAACCATTATATTTGCAARCTCTGTCTTCATGGGAGAATTTAACTATGTGATATCTGTGGGAAGGGCAACACAGCATGGCACGAGCAATMCAGGAGTTTTCTAATGTACACTGATGACAACTTCCTGACATAAGTAAGTGATGACCTGAGAGGTGTTCTTCTGCACCTGATACTTACAAATAATGGAGAACTCATCTGGGATGTGAAGGCTGGAGACAGCCATTTCTGCATCAAAATAAGATGGTAGAATTCAGGATCCTGTCAAGAAGGAACAAGGAAAATAGCAGACTATCAATCCTGGACTTCAGGAGAGCAGACTTTGGCCTTTCRGGACTTTTGAGACTTGATGGGAAGAATCTAGTGGGAGATAGTCCTAAAGAGAAGAATGGTCCAGAAGTGATGGATCCCCTTTCCTTCAAGATTACCTCCTCYAAGTTCAACAACAGTTCATCCCAACATGCAGGAGATCTGCATGGATGAGCAAGGAGTTCCTGACTAATCTCTAACAGGAAATGGGACTATACAAGAAGTGGAAGCAGGCTCAGTCACCTAGGAGAAATATAGAGACACTCTGAGCTTGTAAGGATGTCAGRAACATCAAATCCCACCTGCACTTGAACCTGGAAAGGGATGTGAAGGACAAGAAGAAGATCTACCACAAGTACATAAGCAGGATTAGGAAGACAAGGGAAAATACAGGTCTGCTGCTGAATTTGGCAAGGCAAGCAGTGGCAAGGGACATGAAAAAGGATGAGTTATACAATGCCTTCTTTGTCTTACACTTTACTGGTAAGACCCACTTTCAGGAATCCCACGTCCCTGAGACCCCTGAGAGATTCTGGAGCAAGGCAGACTTACCATCAGTGAAAGATAGTACAGCTAGGGAAAATTTAAACAAACTTGAAAATAAACAAATCAAGAGACTGCCTGGGATGCATCCATGAGGACTGATGGAGTTGGCTGATGTCTTCATGCGGACACATTTGATTATCTTTGAAAGGTCATGGCAACCAGGGTAGGCTTCTGAGGGTTGGAGGAAAGAAATGTCCTCCAAGGAAGGATAGGAAGATGAATCTAGAGGACTGCAAATTGATAAGGCTCACATTGATCCCTGCCTGGTTGATAGAGGAAATCCTGGAAATCTTTTCCAAACATGTTAGAGACAAGATGGTGATGGAGACTAGTCAGCATAGATTTATCATGCTTGACCARCCTGATAACATGCTACAATGAGAAGACTGGCTCTTGGGACAAAAGGAGAGTGTTGTTTTTTAGCAAGATTTTTGTCTTTGTCTCCCCTAATCGTCACTGGCAAACTGACTAAGTACTAACTAGGTAAGTGGACACTGTGGAGGATTGAAAATTGGCTGATCTGCTGGGCTCAGAGGACTGTGATGAGYGGCATGAAGTCCAGCCGAAGGCCAGGCACTAGTAGTACAGTCAAGGGGTTGGTACTGGGGCCTATATTTAACTACAGATATAAGTAATTAGAAATCCAAATCAGAAATGGTCATTTCTCTGATGCTGAAGAACTATACATTATACAGAAATCGATGTGTACTATTAATAAAACACAATGAAAATAAATGATATTGGTATCATTTACGATTCCCGCATAGCAGAAGCCGAATATTATATACTAACTTCTATTTAACAAGTTCAAGTATGAGCTCATTTGTTCCAGACAACATAGAAAAGAATAAGCAAAGACATGCTTTGGACCTATTTTGATATACTAAATTCCTATCTTAAGCCTATGAAGTGAAAAGATTCTTAGTAGATCAGTCAGCTAGATTTGTGTTATGGCACTTTGTTCTAGTTATAAATTATCAAGAAATAAAATTATGCACTCAAAGCATTGAACAATGTTTCTGGTATTGAATATGTGAATGATAACACACTTTTTGTCTAATAATTGCAATGTAACCATCTCAATACCTTCATATTTTAGGTTTTGAAGGCCAAAATGCAACCGAGAATACAAAACTAGATTCCTCCTCTAGAATATTAGAACAAGTTTCTTCTCTAATGAACTGCAGTTTTCAATTCTAGGCAACCAGGAACAGTCTAAAGTTGAATTCACTTTTCCTGTGAAGAGTGTCATAAATAACAATGAATTTTATCTTAACACAATTGTATTGGGAAGCAATGGAAAGTCCTTTTATATTAAAAAAAATAGAATTAGTATGTGCCCAACTTGATATGAGTGGGGTCCTTTGGAAAGTGGTTGTTCAGTACGACCTGGAATAAAAAGTGAAGTGCCATCATTATCAGCAAACCAGTATTCAGTGTTTCAGGTTATGCACCTGGCAAACGAGGCACCTAGGGTCCTTATTGAAACTGATCAGGATGAAAATTGGGCCCTAAATGTTTCACATTAAACTCTTATTCTCAAATTCTCTATTATATTAAAATTCACCGAGCTTGAAAGATTTTTCCCTTCTATATTAGCCTTAACTTCACATTTTTATGCTTTCTGAACATTTAAGCAATATATTCTTTAGAACTGGGTATCTGTGTTTGAGTTAAATTCTCTGTCCTCGGTCTGACTTTTTTTCCCCATTGCTAAGTTAATTTAAAATAGAAACAGTATATCAACTGATGAAGATTTGCATTGCATTATTTATAACACAAGTCATCATATGTCTGAAGAGATAATGATTTGACTTCATTTAATTAAACACTATGGAAATTATTCAGCTTAAAAAATATATTATCTGCTATTGAAAGTTATGTAATAATCTTTACAGTGTACACTATCTTTTTTTTTAGAAAATGAATGCAATTACAAGATCTTGATTAATGAAAGAAATCAAAAAATATCTACATAGAACTCTTTCTTTAATAGGCAGTTCTGGCATTGAAAATCATTATAATTACAATATACTTCACCTTAATGATTTTAACACYACAATGCATTCACCTCAACAAGTAGAAGAAAGATTCAGTGGATGCAGCATATCTGAGATTGTCAGTCCTGATACATAATCCAAGGAAAAGAAAATTTATGAAGCATGAATGATAGTTAAATGTGGAAGAAATGTTAYGCTCTCTGTTGGAGGGGTTATATAAAAATTCTAATATAACATTCTCATAAAACTCAAAAATTGTGATTGTTTTATTGCTAGTACTTATCTTCAAGAGGCAACTTTATGTCAGCTTAAAAATATGTGTTTGGAATTTGCTTCATAAAACSTAAGACGAGTATCCACCAAGAATATTATAAATGAAAATTATAGGAATCAAAACAGCTTATTTTTCAAGCCACAGGAATTAAAAACCAAYGGACACATATTTATTCTTCCAAGACTCTTCCAAGGTTAATGAAGTATTTCYCTAGCAAATAAAATTTTAAAAAGTTCACAATTAATCTGTATGTACACATACACCTATGTTCAAAGACACATATTATATATGAACACAGATAAATAAATGGAAATTTCTAAGTCCATGGAAATTCTAAATATCATTGATACACTTTAAAAAATATTCTGTGATTTCCAGCTTCCAAAAATATACCAGTCTCTCAGAGAGTTAGAGGTCAAATAATAGATGCATTGATTTTAATATTTTCTAATTGTTCTATCATAATATACTAAAATAAATGCAAAATTATTATGCGATGCTAGTGATAGCAGTATCATTAAAATTTTTATCCTTTGCATGTTATGCCAGCCAAAGTCAGTGAAGGTTATGTCTAGAAAATGAATTGTATGTCTCACTTGAGGAAAGTAATCAGGTGTGAGGAAGATACAGCTATTTTAGAAATGAATTAGGTTATGAATATGTGAAGAAGAGAAATGAGCTAAGGTAAASAACAGTAATCTATGGCTTTTCTCCTTTAACCCATTAGTGGGAATGCCTCAACTCAATAAAAAGCATATGTGTTTTTCTCACATTTTATAACTTCATATTTTCCTTGCCTCTACAYAATATATTACAACAACAGAAACTAAACTAGAAATTCCTGCCTATCTAATGTATTTAATGCAGTTTTAAAAATAAATATCACTCCATACTGAGTTGGTAAATTGAAATGATGCCTTTAGAGATTTTGGTCTGATAGTTATGAACTGTAAGTACCCATTTTAAAACTTATATTTGTAAAGTAGACAGGCTTATATTATTTTGCAGAATAATATTGCGAGATTTTGTTGACACTCAACCTAAGGATACAAAGTGGCATTGATCTGAGAGTGACAACAGCTTCATAACTCCCACAGACATACTGCTACAATATATCTTTTTGTAGATTCCTTCTTTCTCACCTTCTTCAAAAAAAGGTACAGTAAAGAAAATCAAAGTATTTATTACTTCTGTCTCTCACAAAGTATCATTTTCCGAGTCTATTGCGCCTTTTTTTTTTTTTTTTCCTCTATTAAGAATGGAATTCAAATTGAACAGAAATGGTCTGTCATACAGAGAGCTGGAAATAACTGGCAGACATGGTTTAACTCAGTCAGAATTGAATTCAGTTGTGAATAGTGCTGCAAATGTATTTATCTGAAGAGTCTCTTGTACAGTAACTAATCCTTTTTTTTTTTTTTTTTTTTTTTTTATAGGAAGCACATTAAACAAGAAGAAAGGAAATGAAACAACAAAAAATCCCTGTAATAGCTTTTAACTTTTTAAGGTCTATAAAGGTTTGTCTTTGGAATTGTGTGTGATGGAAAATGTTTAACTAAACAGTTTTAACATAATAAATTTAAAGCTTATCTTTCTGAAACAAAACCAAAAGCAAGATGCAATTACTTAGTAAGACTGTGTTTAATTCATTTCTCCTAGTCGCTCATAATTATTAATTATCCTATATGTATGGAATAGACATGGCAAAGGAATTTTATTTGAGCACTGAGACTTTAAGAAGACTTATACTACAGTGATACATTGTCATTGTCTACACTTTCCCTCTTCTGAGAATAAACAGAAAACAAAATTGTGACCAAGAACTGAAAACTGCAGTAAAGAAAGTTATTATATTTGAAGCATGGTACAGTGTAGCAATAAAAACCAAAACTTTTATAAYGTAGCTTTCAACATAAAGTATCCCAAAGTGCTTTTCACATCTTAAAGCTATATACAATACACATATATGTTTATGAATATGAATCATTTCCCAACTCCTACTACTCTAAATGGAAAAAAACCCTGTAAATTACCTCAGCCATATCCTCCCCAAAATAAAATAACAAATATTCTAGCTATCTATGCWAGTCTAGCATAAATTCCTGATTTCTTTCCACTCTTTTGCCTACTTATTCTTTTTCTGCCAAGTCTTTAATTGACATAGCTATAATATGTAACTATAATAGACACTAGTTTCCRTAAGATTTTAATAATGACTGTAAATACGTGTCCTTTTAATTCATKCGACTTGAAGCTCCAAAGGTAAGGGAACTATGTGTTGCATCTTGCTTTGAAGAGTAGAAGTATCCCATGGGATACCACCCTAAGGGAAGAGGAATYCGAAAGAGTTAGTTGATACTCAAGGATCACCACCTCAAAGCTCAAGAATAGCCTATCTTGATAAGCAGGAAATCAAGCAAAAGTGATGGGGGCCTGCACGGATGAACAAAGAGCTCCTGAAAAAACTCAAGCACAGAAAGGAAATGTACAAGAGAGGAATATAGAAACACTATCCAAGCACACAGAGATGGGATTAAGAGAGGTAAAGTCCTCTGAGAGCTGAAATTGGCAAAGAATTGAAAGGTAACAAGAAAGGCTGCTACAAGTATATAAGCAGCAAAAGGAAGGCTAGGGGAAATGTGRGCCCATCGCTGGTGGGGGTAGCGACCCTGGTGACAAAGGACACAGAAAAGGCTGAGGTACTGAACACCTTCTTTGCCTCAGTCTTTACAGGTAAGATGGGCCCTCAGGAATCCCTTGGGAATTTACCCCACTACTGGAAGGTAAATCTGGAGCAATGAAGACTTATGCTTAGTGGAGGAGGATCAGCTGAGGGGTCACTTAAGCAAATTGTAAATAAGTCCATGGGCTCACACCCGTGAGTGCTGAGGGAGCTGGCTGATGCCACTGCAAAACCACTTAGGATCTTTGAAAGTTCATGGTGATCAGGAGGCCTCCCTGAGRACTGGAAGAAAACAAATGCTACTCCAGTCTTCTAAAAAGGCAAGAAGGAAGATCCAGGAAACTACAGGCAGGTCATCTCACTTTAGTCCCTGGAAAGATGATGTAGCAAATAATGCTGGAAACCATTTTCAAATATGTGAAGGACAGGAAGGTATTTGGGAGTAATCAGCATGGATTTATGAAAGTGAAATCATACTTTTCCAAACTGATAGCCTTTTGTGATAGAATGACTACCTTGATGGGTGAGGTGAAAGCRGTGAATGTTAAGTATCTTGACTTTAGTAAGGTTTTAACAATCTCCCATTACATCCTTATAGACTGATGATATATTAGCTAGGTAAGTAAGTGGTCAATAAGGTACATTGAAAATTGACTAAAACTGAAGGGTTCAGAGAGTGGTGATGAGCAGCATGAAGTCCAGCTGAAAGCCAGGTGCTATTGGTGTACCCCAGAGGTAAAGACTGGAGACAATACTGTTCAACTTCTTCATTAATAATCTGAATGATGGCACAGAATGTTCTCAATGGCTGATAAACTAGATGGCTACACTGCTGTTCAGAAGCATGTCAAGAGGCTGGAGAAATAGACTGACAGAAATCTCATGAACTTCAGCAAAGGGAAGTGCCAAGTCCCACCTCTACAGAGAAATAACCCTTTCACCAGGACAGACTGTAGGGACAACTAGCTGGAAAGTAGCTTTTCAGAAGAAAATGTGGGGTCCTGGTGGACACCACGCTGACTTGGTGACCTGGTAGACACCGTATTGACCACAGCAATGTGCCCTTGTGTCAAAGACTAACAGCTTCCTGAGTTGCATTAGGAAGAGCTCTTCCTTCAGGAACTGGTGATCCCACCCCTCCACTCAGCCCTGCTGAGGTCACACACCTGGAGTACTGTGTCCTATTCTAGGCTCTTGAATGCAAGAGAGRCATGGACATACTGAGGTGATTCTAGTAAAGGCCATGAAGATTACAAAGGGACGAGAGCATCTTTCATACAAGGAGAGGTTGAGAGAGCTGGAACTGTTTACCTTCAGAAAGAGAAGACTAAGGGGGGGATCTTATCAATGTGTATAAATATCTGATGGCTGGAGTAAAGAAGATAAAGCAGACTCTCATCTCAGTGGTGTCCAACAACAGGATGAGAGTCAGTGGACACAAAATGAAATATAGCAAATGCCATTTAAGCACAAGATCTTTTTTCTTTCTTTCTATGAGAATGGGCAAGAACTGGAACAGGTTGCTCAGAGAAGTTGCAGAATCTCTGTCCCTGGAGATATCCTGAATGGACATGGTCCTGGACAAGCTGCTCTAACCAAACCTGCTCTGAGCAGTCAACCTCCAGAGATCACTTCTGACCTTAAACATTCTTTGGTTCTGTGATTCATTCAATCAAAACTTGTAAACTTGAAACTTAATATATCAAGGCCTGGCTTTTGCTTTGAATTCTACATCTTTAATTAGTCCTTTCCATTTCTTATATGCTCATTCCAAATACAATTAAGGTTACAGAAAAAAAGGGGGGGGGGAGGAGAGGAGGACACCCATCATACAAATAAACTAATTCACTGATGCGTGCTACCACTGTAATGTTATGAAGGAATCATAAATATTGCATATCTAGCCCAGCTGGCTGTTTATCCATTTTTCATTACTAGAAGAGTGCTAAGCAGCCAAAATTATAAGAGTGGACCTGTCCAAAGAATGCAGAGTTAGCATTAAATTCCTAGACTTAGAGAATTACTTTCCATCTATGACACCCTAGGTAAAGCAACCATCTCCTGATTTATATCTTTATCACTTAAAATCTCAAGTACATAGTGTTCCTGAGAGAAAGATATGGCTGGAAAACAGCAAATTTTGTCATCAAAAGCTTAACTTTGCTTTAACTGTCTTTTGGCTATTTTAATCCTATTTCTATCATTGTTTAAATGTAGAAGTTCATATTTCATTCACAATATAGTCTGATCAGAAGAATGTGACAGACGCTCAAACTCACAAATTTCCTTAATGAACAGGTTCTACTGAAGATAAGTGTAAAGATTAAGGGAAAACACTTTTAACTAAATAAGAGCTAGACAAGGCAAAAAAAATATATATATTTTCTCTTTTAGATCTCTATATATAAGATTTTAGCATTCATCTTTTTTTAGTTTTGATTTTGTTTCAAAGAGTGAGTATTAAATAAAGAAGCTGAGCTGAAACTTTTATAAAGCAGGGAGATACAGATGCTATTAGTGTAGTAGTTAAATATTTTTGAAGGTCTGATCATCCCTGCTTTTATGATTCAGAYTTGCAAAACAGATATAAAAAAATCTTAAAAAAAAAATTTTTGAAATATTCATTAGCACTGCAGTGGACTTTTGAAATCGTCTTTACAATTGGGAATGAGTATCACTTTGRAAGTTGCTTCTTATTAATCCAGTAATTATCACTGCAATTTAGTTAAGATAGCCGTTAGTAACAGCAAAGAAGTGTGTAAATAAGTGAAAAGTCATTTAACTCAGGTGGCAAGGGATGTTAATGAGTGTAAAGGACAAGTTTCTGTGAAGAAGTGGAAGGCAGGATGGGGGGGGGGAGAGGGAAGGGTACCAAGAAGCTGTGTGAAAGAATTGGTGAAATGAAGCTAAGACATTTAAATTCAGGAATAGAGAGACTACCACATGCAGTTAATATACCAACTTCCACTGGAATATGTATATTTTTAATGATAATAGATTGAAAAAAGCATTTTTATCTTACAGATGTATCTTAAGTAGCTTGTCCAGTGGTGACAGAAACACCTGTGGGGAGCAATAGCTGATTCTTTGGAAGGAATGCATTTTCACAGACTGTTTTGCTGTCTGAGTGTAAGCCACTCTTTGCAACTGCAACTTACCTTTCTGTTTTTCCATGTTTGAAACAAGTCTGAAATTTATGCTTTCAGAATACTGATCGTAAAGAATATGTAAGATTTGAAGGTTTTCTTTCTCAGACTTTCTCACATGTGCTATGCTAGAATTATCATGCAGAAATGTCCTCTGCATCTAAGAGATGCTTTAGTAATATAAGCAGAGTTTTGATCAGGGACATCCCATACATAGAGCTAGGATTTACTGTTAGTCTAAAGCCTATCAAAATACAACAATTGCTGGTGCAGATAGAATGATGTTAATGCGTATTATATAAACTATCTTATTAATACAGGAAAGAAAAAACATTAATAATACAGGTAGAGTTTTTATAGAGACCTTCCTAGTATCTACCTCTTTTCTTTGATGTTAAGCTTATGCTTCTGATGCCCCTGTGGATATTGAGGTTGATGGTATCRGGTTTCCTCAAAAAGTAGGGGAGAGTATTGCAATAAAACATTATCATCACAAACACTTTGTGAATCAGTTGTAAGTGAGGCAGGGGGATCTTTTCCTCACAGTCTTGGGATTTGGTTGAGGTTACTTTTGGATTTTATTATTATTATTATTATTATTTGTTGTTATGATCTATTTCTTGCTCTCTGGATTCCAGTTGAAATGGGGAAATGTCACAAAATCCTCCACCCTGTGACACAAAGGGCTATTGTTTGCTACATATTTTTACATATTTAAGTGTATAATTTTCTTTTAATTTTGATAACTATCTAAATTTGTTAAATACATTTTGTTTAACTGAGTACTTCTTGATTCATATACAGATAATCTGTGTACAAGAGCAAGATCCATTTGTTAAGTGTTATCTCTCAGTTTATGCAGCATTGTATATTGCCTTATAAGTCACAAGTTTCAACATTTTCTTTCAACGACTACCTTGTTTCTTGCAAAGGTCTTATGTCGTTAATAGCCTGGCACTCTTGCTCAGAAGAGCAACAACTGTAGAGTTGGAGRGTATCTCAGATGAACACAGTGACTGAGTCATGGGTCATACGCGAACCCAGTGGGAGTTCAGAGAACTAGGTGTCCCATACTATTTGCATTGGTCTTTGGCTAATACTGATAGGAACCTGGAGAACTATATTTTTTTCTAACTATTCAGTACATCAATGAGTACAGCATTATTTTAATGCTGTAACTATAAAGACAAGCTCACATTTAAAGATCATCATAAAATTTACTTCACAATACCTAATAAATATTAATTTATAAAATCATATTTAACATTTTTGGAATGAAAGAMCATTATTTTTCTTTGGAATATGCAAATTTGGCATGCTAACATTGTATTTTAATTATAGTTAGAATAATGGAACTACTTTGGTTAGAGGAACATTATTTATGACAAATATTGCAAAGAACTAGTGTTATCTATGTGAACCACACAGCTCAGATATTTCTGTTCAACATTTTAAAAATGCCAGCATTATTCTCCAATACAATTCCTCCCTGATTAAAGCCTTACTGGCTTACTAGAAAAAGTTGAACCAGGATGGCAGTTATACCCTGGTCATGTGAGAGAAATACTCTTGATTTCTTGTCACACTGTTATTTCTTCTCTTCGTTCTTGTGATATAGTTATAAGAGTCAAATTCAATGGAGTATCTTAATATTTAATTAATAAACTTTCCTTTTACTCTGTGGCAACTTCTCAAAAATGTTTACATTTGTCAAAGTGGTTAGGTTCACTTGATGGGTTGTAGATAAYTGATTAATATAATGCACACTTTACTATTGATAACTATCTCCATAATTTCACACAGATAAAAGTCAGGAGCACAGAAGATCACAGAATTTACATTCAAATAATGAGTTCTGAAATCCCTAAGTCATTCAACTCTCCTTCTCACATGGAGATCTTCATTGTATATTTGACTCATGCTTATGTTTTATATGAAACAATGTTTTTTTTWAAAAAAAATAGAGAGTTTGATATGATCGCTTGAATCTTGAAATTGAACTTTAAGTAAAATATTTACTATGGTAAGAGTCATGATAAATTCTTATCAATTTTCAACAGTGATAGTGTTTTCAAATGCAAATGATAYTCATTTTCTACACAGCCACTAAAAGGGGATACAGTCAGAACAGGCACACTTAACTCAYTTGCAGAAGAATCATTTAAAGGAAATTAAAAATGAGAGGAAAAGGTGAGAGAAAAATGCACATGCTGAATAACTCCAGTAGCTCTCATAACTTTCCTTCTTAGTTTTAAAGTATACCAGAACAGTACGCTCATATCTATGTATGTAAAGTTGATGACTAAATGTTAGGTAGCTATCAGTTCTCCTCCTATATTCGATAGAAGGAAATAAATACTCTTAGGGTATTATCTCATACTAAATTGGACATTTTAAAATACATTAGATTTTTCTTCCTTAATCATAAAACATGCCTGAGGTGACTAGTTCAGATGTAGATGTCAATACCACAGATACATAAAGTTACCAGAATGAGTCCTACCAAATGTTCTATTTATGTTTTCACAGAATCAGTAAGGTTGGAAGGGACCTCTGGAGATCATCTAGTCCAACCCCCTCCTGCTCAAGCAGGGTCACCTAGAACATGKTAGACAGGGTTGCATCCAGGCGGGCCTTGAAGATCTCCAGAGAAGGAGACTCCACAGCCTCTCTGGGCAACCTGTGCCAGKGCTCCGTCAATCTCACAGGGAAGAAATTCCCCCTCACGCTCAGGCAGAACTTCCTGTGCTTCAGTTTCTGCCCACTGCCTCTTGTCCTGTCACATGGCACMACTGAAAAGAGTTTGGCCCTGTCCCCTTGACACCCTCCCTTCAGGTACTTGTACACATTGATCAGATCCCCCCTCAGTCTTCTCTTCCCCAGGCTGAAGAGGCCCAGCTCTCGCAGCCGTTCCTCACAGGGCAGATGCTCCAGCCCTCTGATCATCTTCGTAGCCCCACGCTGGACTCTCTCCAGTAGCTCCATGTCTCTCTTGGACTGGGGAGCCCACAACTGGACACAGGACTCGAGATGAGGCCTCCCCAGGGCTGAGGAGAGGGGCAGGATCACCTCCCTCAACCTGCTGGCAACAGTCTTCCTAATGAACCCCAGGAGACCATCGGCCTTCTTGGCCACAAGGGCACATTGCTGGCTCATAGTCAGCTTGTCATCCACCAGCACTCTCAGGTCCTTCTCTGCAGAGCTGCTTTCCAGAATGTCAGCCCCCGTCGGTCCTGGTTCATGGAGCTATTCTTCCCCATGTGCAGGACTCTGCACTTGCCCTTGTTGAACCTCAGGAGGTTCCTCTCCGCCCAGCTCTCCAGCCTGTCCAGGTCTCTCTGAATGGCAGCACAGTCCTCAGGTGTGTCAGCCACTCCTCCCAGCTTGGCATCATCAGCAAACTTGTTGAGGCACTCTGTCCCCTCATCCAGGTCTTTGATGAAAAAATTGAACAGGATGGGACCCAGGACTGAGCCCTGGAGGATGCCACTAGCCACAGTCCTCCAACTAGACTCCGCGCCACTGATGACGACCCTCTGAGCTCTGCCATTCAGCCAGTTCTCAGTCCACCTCACTGTCCACTCGTCTAACCCACACTTCCTCAGCTTACCTAGGAGTGCAAGTGACAGTGKCAAAAGCCTTGCTGAAGTCAAGGTACACAACATCTGCTCTGCCCTCATCTGTCCAACCAGTCATTCCATCAGAGAATGCTATCAGATTGGTTAAGCAGGATTTCCCCTTGGTGAATCCAGGCTGGCTACTCCTGATCACCTTCTTTTCCTCCATATGCCTGGAGATGACATCCGGAACGAGCTGTTCCATCAGCTTTACAGGGATAGAGGTGAGGCTGACTGGCTTGTAGTTGCCTGGGTCYTCCTTCTTGCCCCTTTTTGAAGACAGGGGTGACATTGGCTTTCTTCCAGTCCTCAGGCACCTCTCCAGTTCTCCAGGACCTTTCAAAGATGATGGAGTGTGGCCTGGCACCAACATCCGCCAGCTTCCTTAGTACCTGTGGGTGCATCCCATCAGGGACTATGGATTTGTGGATGTCAAGTTTGCCTAAAAGATCTCTAACCCAATCCTTCTCAACCAAAGGAAAGTCTTCCYTTCTCCAGACTTTCTCTCTCTTCTCTAGGCTCCAGGATTCTTGAGGGTTGCCTTTAGCAATGAAGAGTKAAGCAAAGAAGGCATTCAGTAACTCTACTTTTGTCTGTCCTTTGTCACCAGGGCCCCTGCACCATTCAGCAGTAGGCCCACATTTTCCCTAGTCTTGCTCTTGCTACTAGTGTATTGAAGAGGCTCTTCATGTTGTCCTTGACATCCCTTGCCAGATTTAATTTGAAATGGACTGTTTGTGCCTTACTGTGTAGTCCCTCCAGCAGATATCAGGGTAGTTGAAGTCCCCCAGRAGAACCAGGRCCTGTGATCGTGAGGCTACCTCCAGCTGTCTATAGAAGGCCTCATCAACTTCCTCTTCTTGGTCAGGTGGCCTGTAGTAGACACCCACAACAGTGCCCCCCTTGTTGGCCTGCCCTTTGATCCTCACCCATAATCTCTCCACTGGCTCCTCCTCCACCCCTAGGCAGAGCTYGATGCATTCCAGCTGCTCTCCACCACCTCGCCTTCCTGGCCTGTCTTTCCTAAAAAGCACRTAGCCATCCATGACAGCATTCCAGTCATGTGAACTATCCCATCATGTCTCTGCAACTGCAATGAGATCATGGCTCTGTGACTGCACCCAGATCTCCAGTTTCTCCTGT
Source organism: Rhea americana (assembly GCF_003343005.1). Taxonomy (NCBI): domain Eukaryota; kingdom Metazoa; phylum Chordata; class Aves; order Rheiformes; family Rheidae; genus Rhea; species Rhea americana. The sequence goes on along the minus strand of NW_028186368.1, from coordinate 7,802,496 downwards.
TCATTCCCCATGCTGCGTGCACCGTTTCAGAGAAGTAATTGTGCAGACAGGTTTCACAGAAAGAGCCTAAGGGGGTCCCCCATAGCCATATCTCATGTTCATATCCCCAGCTGCACGCACACTTTGGAGGCCTCAAGACTGGAGTTGTGTTTTGTTGACTGCCCTCTCTTTCTAACTCTCCCCTTCTGCCATCCTACCTAGTTTAAAGCCCTCTTTATCACGCTGGCCAACCTGTTGGCAAARACACGTGTGCTCCRATTAGTGAGGTGGATCCCATCTCTCCCCTTTTCTGTCATTTCTATTCAGTAGTTTTCTTTTTTACTGTCTCTCACTAATTATTCTTTTTATTCTTTTTTTTATCTGTCTAATCTCGGAGTTCCTATGTTTCTACTCCCTTTGTTTCCCTTCATGCCTACATCTGTAGGTAAAAAAAATCCATTTTCTTGCAAATTTAAACTTCTTCCTTTCCCTAACATTCTTCTGAGCTGTAGAATTATTGGCTTTCTTTCTATTACTTTCTTTCATATCTCTGCACTGGCACTATCCAGAAATTTCTCAGCACATCTGTTTGCTCCATTAGGGAATGCCTTTTTTGACATAGTGAGTGCCTTTTTCTTTTCACATACTCTATTGTACAAATAATTCCGTAATCCAAATGCAAATTACTTCATAGSAATATTTCTGTAGTGAAACCCATTCATAAATAGATCTATTTATTTACCTCCTTAAAATTGCTAACCTGCATATTACAAGTAATATTCTGTGAAATAATGAATGAATGCCTCAAAGGTTTCCAGCACAGGGTAATTTGAATAATTGTATGCAATGGTAAGTGACCCATAGCTCGTCAGAAAAAAAACATATTTGATAAAAATTTTCCGTGCAGAGGGACCTGAGCCCGCAGAGTGTAGTCAAATGTTTAAAACTGGAGACTGCTCTATGGATATCTAATGGTAAGTGATGACTTTTCATGCTAATAATYGCATTTTCATCGGACAGAGACCACAGACTCCAGTCCAAAAGCCTRAGGAAAAAAACGTTTTGGAAACATCAGGAAAAGCATCAGGGAGTGAACTGGGAGCTGTATTGCTGGCAAGTGGTAACTGAGGAAGTCAGACTGGGAAGGACAAGAGACAGCTGCGAATATGCTGACATTCAGCCATACAATTGCTAACAAATCAAAATTTTCCAAGGTGCACGAAGAACTTGAACTGAAATCACAGAGGAGTGGAAGTGTTTGTTATAGAACATGTGTTGTAGGCAAATGCCTAAGAAAAATCAAAAAGAGAAAGGAGACATATGTGGAGAAAGATCACATTACTCGAAAGATACCACCTGCTGTTTTCTTTTTATCCTTTAGCTGTATTGCTTTCTTTTACTAAATGTTAATCATCTGATTAAGTGTGGACATGGAAGAATGGAGAAAGTAGCAAAACCCCAAACTATTAGGATAATTTAAAAACTATTAAATATAAGCAGAAGTCTTCTAACTCAAAAAATCAGTGGAGAAGATCATTTTAAACAACTTATTTTTCATAGAAATATCTCTGTGAAAGAGATTCTGCAAATAAACACATGTATATATGTGTCATTCAGAGAAACAACTTTTAACTTAAAAAAATTAGCCAGGATTTTCAAAAGACAACACAAAAGGTTATTATCTACATTCAAGATGACAATGACGCAGTGACAAAGTTTGAGAATGTAATGAAAACCTCATTGTTTCAAGAAATGACAAAHAAAAAGAAGACGAAACATATTACCAAGTCTCCAAGAAAAAAAAAAAGTACAAATTGCTGCTTGACTCCGGATTTGTCAGGAAAACCTTTAGAAACATTCCAAAGATATCAGTACACAGCAGCATTAACTCTAAGCTACAGAAAAATGCTACTCAGCTATTTTTGTTTCAGCAATGATATCTTTGGAAAACWGCCTCTGTGCATCCAGTATGCGTTCTGACTGCGGAAGACTGAACAAGCAAGCGTATGTTAAGAAGGTTTGCAAAGGAGGAACATAAATTGAAACACCTGAGAAAATAATATTGCTAAACACATCCCCATCTAAAATTTGTGCCAATTCTGTATAATTTAACTAAATGGTAACAATTGTTAGTTATTTTTAATTATATTTTATGCTGTGCTTCAGTGTATTTTTTTTCTCTCC
>NW_028186368.1:7780969-7800308 GCF_003343005.1 Rhea americana | reverse complement strand
AAATAAGTCCCTAAATATCAGTCCTTTGGGAGAATGAAGTTTCAGAAAATTATTAGTAAGTCTTTGTTAAAGACAAAAGAGCTTTCAATGGGGATAGCAGCAATTTAATTTGTTCATTTCATGAATAAATTCATTTCATTCAGCAAACCCTGGGGGTGAGTGGACAGGCTGCTTTCCCTGGCTAACAGGAGAACACTCAAGCAGACTGAGCATCCTGGTACCACTGTATCAGTGCCCATTCTGGACTGGTAGCATCACCATCCATCCCAGTCACTCAACATCCACACTACAAAATGTTTGGAGTGATCCCAGTAGGAAAAAAAAATCCCTAAAGCTATGCCTATGTTTTGTTTGTAGGTAGCTAATTTGTTTCACTCAAAATAGAACCTAGAAGCAAACTAGTAGTTATTCAAGGCAAACAGGTGCATCAGAAGCTTTGGATGAACAGGAGAGGTGACAAAAATCCCCAACCTACCTCAGCTGTGTCTATACTGGATGCACCATGCGGCCTTCTCTGGGTCCAAAGCTGAAAGTCAGTCTGGGAAGSGGACTGGATGGAGCACTGCAGCTTGCTTCCCTTCTCTGTTTCCAGGATTGCTCTATGAAACCAGTGACATTTTCATCCTGCACTGCGACAGAGGTACTCTGGGATCCACAGATTTAGATAYAGTTTTTCTCTTGTAAATAATAGAAATATAGCAAACCATATTCTAGATGTACTTACAGATTTTYAAAAATAATCATCTCTTTGGGAATAGTGGCTGTAAATCTTGGAAATTCATAAATATCCTAAGGATTGTGGAAGAAATTCAAAATTAATAGTGGATATTTGGATTTTGGTTTTGTTGTATTTTTTATGCAAATGTAATCTTTAATAGCAGTCATTTTAGRATCTTAAAGGTATTTGCTTTTCTCTGGAAAATAAATTCATAGGAGACTAACTATAGGCCCTCCTTGTCCACTTTCATTCAATATATAAATTGTTCTAAAACATGCATCCAGGGGAGGGGGGAGAAGGAGTAAGAAAAAGAGAAAGAACATAACAACAGCAAATCTGTGTAAGGTAAACTCTACTTCTACAAACTTACAAACCATAGCCACAAATGTAATACATACTTCATAGCTAGAAAGATTCTTTTCCTCACCTTTCTGACACTTTTCCCCCTTTCTTCCATACTTCGTGTGGAACTATCTACAATCTAATTTACAATCTCTTATGAAAAAATTGTCTCCAAAACTTCAGTGTTCATTTCTAGGGCAGCAGGAAGACTTTGAAAATAATAATAATAATAATAAATAGAATAGTGTGCAAAAAAAATGCTATACATTAAATACATATATCATCAGTTGTCTTTGTAATCCTCTTACTCCATATTTGATGTTGTTTTCCTCTAAGTGACGTATTATATCCTACCTTATCTAGATTTTAACCTTCTCAGCCCAGGATAGTCTCACTCTTTCTGATATTATTTTATACAATTTGGGTTATTACTATGTAATCATTTTTTAATCTCTTCCTACATAAGAGTCTATGTGGAAAAATCCTGGTAATGCAGAGATGTCCACAGAATAATAAAAATTTGACAAAAACAAATTAAAAAAATGCCGATTAACCCTTCAAGACCTTCAGAAAAATGGTCACAAATCAAACTGACATAAGGTATGAAACTGTAGTGTCATTACTTCTGGTTAAATTTATGAACTTTAGCTCAGCAGTTACTTACTAATGTTATGTAAGAGATAAGAAAAGGTTTTCATTTCTTAGCTCATGAATCTAGCCATTTTGCAGGCATGTTAATTTGCCAATAAGTTTTAATGAGAAAAAATAAAATAATAAGATCAGAGAATCTGTAATGGTGTCAAAAGACTACAAAGATACAACCACTAAAAATGAAAACTGTAAATGTTCCCAAGAGGCTTATCTGTCACAGTATCATTCACCCTCAGATATCAAATAAGATAGCTCCTGTTTTATTGWCTGAAATTGTTGATATAACTAAATAAAAGTGATATTGCTGGACATTGTACATTTTTCCACAATTATATTTTATATTCTGCACCAAAGGGATTGATGCAGTTTCTCATAAAATGGTACATGTAAATATTCCATCAAAATTACTTTTCTTGGGAAGCAGTTCTCAGTAGTTTGGACATGAAGGTTGGCAAGACAAGAAGAATAATATTTTTTGTTCTTGTTCATTTTGTTTCATAACTAAGTAGTTTAGAAAAAATAAATAAATATAATAAACACTTTTTTATTGAGCTAAATACTCACCACTCTGTCACGATTTCTGAGGCAAATAATTTATACTAAACAAATAACTGGATATATATTTCAAGATATTCTACTTTCAGATTTCTATTGGCTTATTATATTTAAATTAATTATTATATTTCATAGAACATATTACCAGCAAAGACTCTTCCATAACAGAGTCCTGCATAGTTTTTGTTTTGTTCGTTCGTTTGTTTGTTTTGTGGAGTAGAGTGGTTGCTTCATCTTAGAGGAACAAACTGAGAGAAAAACGAAGTCTTTCTTGAAACTGCATGGGCCAAAATACAATGGTTTTGTCGTCCTTTTTTTTTTTTCCTTTATTGTGTCTTATGTTAAACTTCTAACAAAAAGATTAAACAATCTATCAAGAAACTTTTGATTAGGATTCCAATGCACAGCTTATGCCCTTAGAGTTTATYATACAGTTGTTGTTAGTAGGTGAAATATTTACCTTCCATTTTGTCAATGGCATTRTGCAGAACAAAATTATATAGTAATGACCATTAAGTTGTGATCAGGAACTGATGCATTTGTTTGTGGTTAAATTTATATTCAGAATCATTCAGAGGTGTTGTGTAGCCTATAAAATGAAAATAAATATTTCTTAAGTTAAAAAAAAATTACAAGCTTGTGCATGCTTTTAAATTAGTGTTTATTAATAATTACATTCATGAGAAAGAATTAAAAAGATTCCTAGAGCATTTTCCATCTTTTACCAACTCATTGTGGAGTTGGGGGAGACTGCTAAATTTGTTTTCATATCATAGTGGATGAGTACAGTTCTCTCATGGAATCATAGAAAAACAGGTTGGAAATCTGTCTTGTMTAACTTCCCACACACACTCAGAATGGTTAACTTCAAAATTAGATTGCTCAGGATGGAAATTTCCCAGCTTCCATGGATAATCCATTCCAATGCTTATCCACCTTCACTGTGAAGAATAAGTCCAAGCAGAATTTCCCTTGTTTTATCTTGTGYCTATTACCTCTCATCCTATCTTTGTGCACCTCTAAAAAGAAAATGTTTGTTTTCTCTATAACTAGCTAGTTGAAAACAGTATTTAGATGCTCTCTTTAGTCTTCTCTGCCACAGACTAACCAAATTCAGCTTTCTCACCCTCTCCTCATATGCTGAGCTCCAGCCCCTGACCATCTTGGTGGCCTACTGTACTCACTCCAGTATGTCCATTTCTTTCTTGTACTGGGGACCCCAGATCTGGACACAGTGATCTAGATACTGTTTCAGAAGTGCTGAATAGAGGGAAGTAACCACTACTCTCTACCTACTGATTACATTTCTAGTAGGTACTGAAGTACTTCTGACTCATATCCAACTTGTATCCTAGGTCATCCAAATTTTTTTTCTACAGAGCTGATATTTACACAGCCTGTCACTAGCCTGTACTGTTGCATGGGGATATTTCATCATGCAGGACTTGGCACTCGTCTTGGCTGAACTTCATGAGGTTCTCATTGTCCCATTCCTTCGGTCTGTAAGGATCCCTCTAGATTTCAGTGCAGCCCTCCAGAATATTTCCTACTACTGCTGACTGTCATGCTTATGACATACACGAGCTTGGTAAGGATGTATTTTGTCTCATCATTGAGGCTGTTAAGAAACACTGCAATATTGACTGCTGAGGAATGCCATTTGTAATTGACCACCAGTTAGACTTTGAGCTCTTGACCACTACTCTTCAAGCCCAGTGATCCAGTCAGATATTTAACCTCTTCGTAGTATACCTACACAGTCAATATGCCCCTGATTTGTTTACAGGGATACTATTAGAAATATTATGAAARGCCTGATAAAATCAAAGCAAATTATATCTAATACTCTCTCCTCACGCACAAAACAAAAACCAAGGCAATCCATTTTGCTCTTCGTTAATCTTTGTTGGCTGTTCTCAATCACCTTATTTTCCTTCATTTATTTGGAAATGTTTTCCACAAAGATTTGCTCCACAGTCTTCCTAGAGGTTAAAATGAGTCTGGATGACCTATAGATTCTTCTTTTTGCCATGTTTTGAAGGTGGACGTCACACTTGCCTTTTTCCAACCATCACAGATTTGTCATGACCTGTCAAAGTTAATAGAGAACAGCCTCACAAATGTATGAACCAGCTCCCTTAGCATAACTGGATTCATCCCATTCAATCCAATGGATTTCTATACATCTTATTTGTCTAGTAAGTCCTATGTCAATCCTCTTTTGTGGGTAAGATATTTTTTGTGTCAAATTTTACCTCTGCAGGAAGATACCTGGCAGACCTGAGAGCAGAACTTGTCAGTAAAGACCATAACCAAGAAGATGCTCAGTGCCTCATCGTTTTCTCATTGCTTTATGGCACTCAGCAGTAAACTCATATTTTCCTTGCTCTGCCTTTTACCATTGATATTCCTGCAGAATTCCTTGTTATCCTTCMTAATCTTTGCTAATCTGAACTCTGGCCAAACTCTGGCCTTTCTAATTTCATGTCTGTTCATATAGGTGGTACATCTATAGCCCTCCTTGGTATCCTGTGCCTATTTCCACCTCCTATGTACCTTCTTTTTTGTGTTTGAGYTCAGTCAGTCATATCCAGCAAAGCAGACCTCCTGGTGTGCCCTTTCTTGGAGATCAGGGTGGATTGCTCTTGTGCTCTGCGGAAGCACTATCCTTGAAGACTGAACGGCTCTCCTAGGCTCTGTAAATTAAYGTGATAAAAAGCACACAAGCTTGTCTCTGCAAGCACAAAGGAGCACAGAGAGACAATGGCAGATGGGGGAACCTGGACAATACCCTGCCTCAGCTCCTCCCAGGCTATCACAGGAGAGCGATGCAGGACTCATCTCCACAAGCACAGAAGAGGCAGAGTCACAGAGGTGGGCCAGAAAACCCAGATTACCTACTCAGAGGAATGGACACCCTATCTGGGCTCTTCCCAGGGCTGTCCCAGGAGATTATCAGCCCAGTGGTCCAAATATGAAACCCAGCACAACAAGTCAATGGAAGTAGCTCTCTGGAGCACCTTTTTGACTGAGGCAAGGGTCACTGCCTAGGGATACGAGACACATATGAGATGCAAGGGAAAATATTTAGGGATTGTGCACGACTTACTTGAGATGTTTACGGGATGAACTAAAGGCTGGGAAAGGAAAGGATCAAGGTGGTTTGGGGAAGAATAAATGTAAGAAACCAGAGGGGTAAGTGGATAAAAAGGTCTGGTCATTTGTTAATTTGGGTTGTTCAGTGTGCTTGTCTAGCCATGCCCTACGCCTGCATATGTCAGCATAGTCTATCCTATCTTCTTATTAAATTCCTTTCTATTTTCCTGGATGTGGGACTCCTTATTGGATGTGGGAAGTCAAAGTCCCTGCAACTGGAGAGGGACCAGGGGACTAAAGGCAGCATGTGTTTGCAGTGCCAACACCTGGAGCAAGTGTGGGTACACGAGTGGGTGTGTCATCATCAAGTCGGACTAACTGGTACATGGATGAAATGACCTGGAAGCTAATGGTGTGTGTGTGTGCGCACACCTCTAAGAGAGAGACTGCAGGGCAGATGGCTACAGGAGGGAGTGGGGAGTCCTGGCTAATTGCCAGCAAGACTGTAGAGTCTTGGGACAACTAAGACCCGTCTATGCATGTATGTGTGTCCCATTTGCCCATTTGCTACTGTGTGTGTGTGTGTGTGTGTGTGTGTATTTAGGGATGAGGCAACTGGAAGAGCGAGGATCCAGGACCAGGACTGGAGGGACTGCATATCCAAGGCGAGTTACTGGGGGGGTCCACAGTGGTGTCTGTGTGTGTGTGTGTGTGTGTGTGTGTGAGTGAGCAGGTCTGTACCAGCAGCTGGAGAGGGCCTTGGGGCTCTCATGTCCAGGTGCCAGCAGCTGGGGTGACTGGAGACCCAGGGGCAGCTACTAGGGGAACTGAGTGTCTCAGCCCAGCTGCTGGAGGGATCCACGTTTTAAATATGTATATATATGAACCACTAACATCCCCTTTTCAGCCAATGAGGGGAACAGGATGAGGCCGCTTGTGTCGCCTGTGTTTGTGTGAGGGCTAAGTGTGTCTGTCTGTGCTAACCTGTGTGTCCAGCCATGAATGTAAGTGTGTAAATGCTCTATACATGTGTTTGTATTGATGCTTCCTGGGCACCCATGCTCGGCTTTGCCACTGCTTGCATCTGGAGACAGGGAGCTGCAGCAGCCTCCCCTGGCTGGGCTACTGGATTTGGCCTCCTTAGGCTCCTTTGCTCTTTAGGGTCGAAATTATCCCAAAGAACGCTATGCCTACCACTTCCCTCAACCAGCCCAAATCTGTTATCTTGAAATCTGTAGTACTTGCCTTTTCACTTCCCTCAGGAGAGAAAGGGTAGCTTTCAACACATTTTCTTAGAATCAGTTTTAAGAGCATTATTGCCGATGAGGCTTTCCTGTTTGGCCGTAAGTGTTATTATTGTAACTGACCTAATAATAACTATCCGCTGAATCTTGAACAGATTTTTAAAATTGTAATTAGGCTAACACTAAATTTTTGGTTCTACATACAGAGCTGGAATTCTGAACAAAACAAGATTTTGAATATAATAAATAAATACCTTGAAAAATATTTGTTTTTAAAGGATTGCACACTGAGCTAATAATCATCATACTATCACACACTTGATAAACTGCAGAAAATTAAGATATATAATTTGCTATGAGAAAGATATCCTGAAAGYGTGAACATTTCTAACTTCCTTGGAGAAAAAATTTATTTTGACAAATATACCGTTTTCTTGTTTTACTTCAGTTAGAAACTTCCCAGGAGTATCTTTTCACACCACAAAGAATCTCTTTGTCTGTCTGCTCTGAAAACAGGCAGTGCAGATGTTTGTGAAATGCCTATTTTTTTGAGAATTAGAAYAAATAGGAAAACACCTTTCCTTTTACAACTTCTTTTATGACTCATTCATGTATTCCTTTAGGAAAACAACAAAAATATCCTCCTCACGTAAGAAAAATGAAAAAAACAATCAATGTCTTTCGTTTTAACTGTAATAAGCTTGATCAGAATTATTACTGCTTGTCAGCTATGGTCAGAGTTCACCCAGTCAACTCTTAGSCACTCAGCTGAAGCACCTAACAGTTTCTCTAGGCTCACTATAATGAATGGAAAAATAATCACCTCATCATTCAAATACTTCTGAAAAATCTCAGCCTTATCAGGCTTATGATTCTATGACAGAACTATTAAAAAAATAAATAAAAATAAAACTCTACTCTTTTCTGCATAATTGTGTTGTGAATTCCAATATCTCATATTTATTTTTGTTGTTAATTTTCTAGGCCTTGCTGCTGTGCAGGAGTCATTCACAGAACAAATATAGTATAAAATGAAATGATGATGTCTTCTCAATTCTGTGGATAACTTTAAATAATGACATGAGCAGTCACGATCTGGTGAGCTCTTCTCTACTTTATAAACACCAGCCACCACATGTCAGAGTATATATATATCTATATTGTGGGAATGTGAGAAGGGTTTTTTACTGGCTTGAAAAATATGTCACTTCACCTGACTAGCTTTTTTACATCAGAATAAATACACATTAGAAAGTTCAGGGAATTGCAGATAGCTGCTGTTTAAGCCAGAGGAAGTAATACATGGAGTCAGCAGTGTAATCCTAATGGAAGCTCAGACAATAAAATAAGCCTGAAGACAAAACCCAAATTTTGCTCAAAAAAGTATTTAAATAATACTTTCAAAGCTGATGATTTGTTTACCAAAATTTGTTTACCATTTGTCCTCCTTTAAGGCCAGTGATGACTGGATAAAGAAAAAGATAAGATTCAAGTATACACTGGTCTGGAAAACAAGCTAACAAAAGTGTGGATTTACTAAGTCGTAAACTTTAAGACTTGCTACTGATTCTGATAATTGAAAAGGCAAAATTGTATAATACATTTTCAGTGCTTTGATTGATATTTTGTCCTTCTCAAAATAGTTTTTAAAACAAATTCATATTTCAGCCTCTGGAAGGAAGGTAGACATTCTCTGTCTCAGGCCTATGCTCTAGAACAAAAAAATGCAGACATCATTATCCTGTGCGCACAGTAAGACTCCCAGATACACTTAAAAACAAAACAAAACAAAACAAAAAAAAAAAAAAAAAAAAAAAAAAAAAAAAAAAAAAAAAAAAAAAAGCCCCGAACTCTACATGATTCTGGTAAAGAAACTCCTCCAGGCTTCATATGACTGCTCATACCAACATTGTCTTAGGATGTTGATTATGGCAAATGTCATAGGACAGGCAACGCTAAATGCATTCAGAAGGAGAGATAAGTCTCAGGTAGATCATGAGGGTGGGAAAGCCTTCCTGGGACATATCTTGTAGTTTTGGACAAAGCTTCAGATCTTTTGATCCTTTTCAAGAAACCTCTGCTTGTTCATAACTGCATTTAATTCTTTAATCAGATCAATATTTAGCCTATAAGTACTATGTCCATTTTTAACTAAAAAAATAATAAAAATACCTCAGAGGCTGATACCATACAGACTCTGTTAAGATTTGTACAGGTTTACTTTCGCTCATGTCAGGCTTAACTACAGAGAACAAATTTGTTGTTAAAAAAAGAARGCCACTGAAGACTAGCAGAAAGCTGACCAAACTCTGTAGAACAAGTCTGTAGAGACTATATCTCATACAGGAARAGTAAACTCAGTCCCAGGAAAAAGGAAGAAAAGTAGATAATCCTGTAAGATTAAGCTAAAATGTTATATCCATGTTCATCTAACTATTTTTATTTACTTTGTTGAAAGAACAGATGTCTTAACATTTATAAACTTTGACAGGTCAGAATCTATAAGCTGTCTCACAGACATTCACATATCTACATATTCATACCAATGCTGATATTTCAGAGTCACTATTAGCATAAGAAAACTTTCCAAAATGTTTTATTCAGACCATCTCTACTCCTGCAAGACCTGTATGACCTTCACAGTTGCATACGTGGATATAGTAAATAGAAGATTTAACTTTAATTAGTTGATTTAGAGCATACAATAGCTGTCTGGGTCATAGTGTATTTTTAAATATTAAAAATCTACAGTGMATTTGAAGATGTAATCAAAATCACGTTTTAAAAATTAGATAGTGGTAAAGAGACAACATTCTTTTTAATGTAAGTGAGATTTCCGCATCTCTTTGCACTTACTTTCTTGCTATAAACAGATAATTCAAGGAAGTCAGCTGGGGTTTGTCCAACAAGTAAAGAATTTTTAATTAGCCTCAATGTGCTTAAACTTGTAATAAAGGTCTTGTTATTCTTCAGGGCAGCACATGTTCACATGAGAGGTAAGTTGTCAGAGGTAATTATTTTTACAAATAATACTTGTAGGAATGCTACCATTTATGAATTTCAACAACTATTCCATTTGGATTTCCATGAGAGTAATTTACTATTTATAGGTATTAGCTAAATTTTAATGCAAACAGATTTCAGTCTAAGTAATGTTAATGAGCTGTACATTTGAGCATTTCCATCATTTATTTCTCTCTTTTGAGGTGTATAAATCATAACTACTTTTTAACACAGGAATAATTAATAACAAATAATATTCTGGACAACATACATTATAGGATTGATGAACACTTTTACTATTTACTAGGATACATGGGTTTTTACTCAATTATTGAGAAGTTACTTGAATACTTGCAAAAAACTGTCACCTTACAGACAGTAACAAACTAATTTGATAAATAAATATGAGAAATTCCACTGAAGTATAAGAAAAAAACAGTGAGGATGGCTGAATACTGGAACAGGTTGCCCAGAGCTGTGGAGTCTCCATTCTTGGAGGTATTCAAAACCTGACTGGACAAAGCCCTGAGCAATCTGTTCTAGTTGCTCCTACTTTGAGCAGGACTGGACTGGACAATCTCCTCATCTCAGCTACTCTGTGACTCTATGAATTTCACTACTTTTACTTCTCCAGAGCTAATTTTCTCTGCTTYTGCAACATGAGACAGGAAGTTTTAGAAAGTTTAAATATGTTCCTTATATATTTATCTCCTCAAATGCTACAGTGTTAGGCAGAAAATTGGCCTAGTCTATGCATTGGTACCTCAGGCATCACAGTACTGAGAGAATGGGAATTCTCTGAGAGAATGTAAGTACTAGAAAGGCCCATTTATGGCTTTTGTTTCTCTTGTTTTTATCCCCTGAACTTCAAGAATTAGTTTGCAAATATATCTGTGCTACTCAGCTAGAATCACGTATGCAGTGACTCTTTGTGACTGCGATCACATTATTTAAATTTAAATTGCATACAGACTATGAATCTTACATTAATTTAATTCTTATGAAGAGCAGTCTTTTAGGAAATGCTTAACATTTTCCAAAATTACTAAATTCCCTTTTTTATCTGCTRCTTCTCCTTGTATTACTATTTCTCCTGGGATAGAGAAAAGATGCTTRTTATACAAATCTAACACTTAGCACAATATCCAGTTTTTATTTGACCACTTACAGTTAATCAATAGTGTAGTAATTTCCAGTAGAAAAAATAAACTTTGACAGCGGTCTACTGTGTATTTATAGAGTAAAAATCTCCACAAGAATTAATGATCAAGGAAATTCAATGCTAGTATACTTGAGGATAGCAAGATCTGTTCATGGATATGTGGAAAAAAGAAAATGAGTGTAAATTACTAATTATGTAATCAATAATTATGAATATTTGTTTAGAGTCATAAAAAACATTATCAATTCATTATGCCTACAGATGCAAGCTCCTAAAGGCCGTATTTGAGAGAAAAGCACTGTTATATCAGCCAGCAGTAACATCTTTTCCCAAAAGCTCTAGTCAGTAGGAAAAAATGCTAAAAACGACTGCATCAAAAACTGATGGTGAATTATTTACTACACAATTTTCAAAAATATGTATCAAAAATAAATTTAAAAATATCTGAATTCAAAGTTAATACAAGCCAATATATTTCTATGAGTTTCACTATATCTATACTGAGTAGTCATATCAAGGAACRGCGTTTAAAAGTTTGATTTTTTTAATATTATTATTTTTCATTTATAGCTTCTATTTTATATTTTTTTTCCATAATTGCAGTCTGAAACAGTTACTATATGCCTGTGGAATTTGGATATATGAGCCAATTATTGCATTGGCTTAGCTAAAAATCCAAAGATAAAAGTACTTTACAGGTTATTCTACAGTTCTGATGCTGCACTTACTGCTCTCAGGGCTCAATTAATATTATTATAGGTATATTTTCCATCTTACCCTTCCTCAACTCAAGTGTAAAAATTTAAATAGATATGCCCATTTATATTTCAATAGTTATGCAAAATACTGTTTAATGTCTAAATTATCAAAACAACTACCTTAAATCATTTAATTAATAAATTCTGTCTATCCAAGTCCTTTTTGCATTACTCTGATAGCTAAGGTGTTCTTAATACGTGTGTGTGCATATGTATCATATAGAGATCTTTTTAAAAAATGATATTAAGCAGTGTAAAAGGTCCTTAGTGTTTATTACCTGTAGGAAAAAAGATTTTAATGAAAATGAAATATTGTCTAACYTGGTCCATTCAATTTTAAATAAATAAGTAGGAATACAACTATAATCCAAACGTCATGAAAATCTRTGCAGCTGTCCACTGGCAAACCCTTTCTTCCTCTTAACTTCCCATCAGAATCACAGCCACTGGTTCACAATTTAATGGTCTAGTGTCTCTTTGYATTTTAATTCATTGTCGTCAGCCTGGAAATATCCTGCCCTGGAAGCCTTAAACCTGTAATCCTCCATGACTCATAGATCTTAATATTTCAGCTCCTGTTTTTTTTTCTTTTGCCAGCTAGTCCCTCACTGGAACTGTCTCTGATGGTAATTATATCTTGGAGAAGAATTTATCTAGTGTAGTCCTACCACAGAACTAACAAATGTTCTATTGGCAGAATAATTAACTTAGCTTTACCCCCTAGGTACATTTACAATTCTTTTGGGGGCTTTTCCAGCAAATATATATTGCAGTCTGAATGTTTCTTGAACTGTTCTTATCACTATCCAGGAAATATTATGTACCAAYACTTTCGTTACATTCTCTCCTCTGGGACATATTTATTTTATTCATATGAGTATCAGATCTTACTTTTTAGACTGAAAGGGCCAGATTAAACAAACAAGTAAGAAAGCAAACAAAAAAAATCTTAAGTGGTTCCAGCTGGACTATAAGCTTTACACTTTGGTCTTTCATAAAGATCAAAATCATGATACACGTCCCAGATACYGACACATGCATATTAACTTCTTGACTCTAGCCAAAATAAATAGTTGCTTTGTCCTCAAAAGACTATGGGTAACTCAAATTTTCTGCATGTCTGAGAACAGCTGAGGCTTTAAAGGACTGGAAAAGTCAATAACTATTTCATGATTAAGCTTTATAAAGAATCATAAATCAGAAACTTCCCTACCTAATTTTCCATACTAATTGATCCATTAAGTACTTTCAGGGTATTCTGATTTTAACTGGATAAATATCTAGTAAATATCGCCTAAACCATTTGCAATACAAATGCTCACTCAGTATGACGATGACAGTGCTTACTTCTTTTCTTGTATTTTACTCCCCTTGAACATCCTAATATCCAGGTAATAGACTGTTGAAAACCGGATAGAAGGAAGAAAAATGTAATCAAAGATGTGGAACTATATTCAAAATGTAAGGAACCGTATTTGTATTTGTATCAAGGATAAAATATGCAAGATAAATCTTATATCTTTGACAATATAACATTTTTTCTAAGAAAAGTTACAAATGCTGTATAGTTTTTACATATATGCATTACATCTAATAGCAGGCCTGCTCCAGCTTAAAGTCCTTGAGCTCTTCAGTTTCACTCTTTTCATTATTCCTCTTTAAATCAGTGCCTGTGAAATAAGACCCTACCTTGGGGAGCTCTTTTAGTACATCCAGACACTCAGTTTAAAGTAAACACAGAATCACAGGTTCATTTGTATTGTACGATCTGAAATAAAAAGTGAAATACCATAATTTTCAGAAAATCATACCATCATAGGAAGCTTAGAGGGGACCTCAGGAAGTGTCTAGCCCACTCTCCTGCTCAAAGCAGGTCAAGTCTGATCCCTGCTTAGGACTTTGTCCAGTGAGGTCTGAAAACCTCTGAGAACGGAGGACATTCCAGCAGGACACATGAATTTTCTACAGGAAAAGCTCTTGGGAAAGTTTGTATGAAAATATTTTATTTTCACTCAAAAATTCAATAAATGATCATATTTAACATAAAAAGCCATCTTCATCCACACTCCCCCTCATTATTAAACATATATATATATATAAAATATTCACAAATATTATAAATCAATGCATAGCTGCTAACTGTAGAATACAGAGAATGCTCAAGGAATACAAAAATATACCCTGTTGTAATTAAAAATCTTGATTAGCAAYTGTATTCTGATTTCTCTTGTTGAGAATGAAGTACCAGATATTAAGACTCATTAAGAGAAATTTTAATAAAATCATCTAATTATTTCAGAAATGGAAAAMTAGAAGTAGTTCTTGGGGACTCTTTCAAAAGTACTTATAGTTACCTTTTTAACACCTACTGACATTACTAACCAAAGAACACTCACATTTTTCTCAATAAGTAATCAACTAAATGAGAGGAAGCATAGATAGTCTGAAGATATTTTTAGAGTTATACGCAAATTATTATCTTTCTTTTTCCAGRTGTCTCATTCTTTCTACTCTTACCTTGTCTGTTGCTGTGACAGTGCRCTCTCCTCCACGACAGTTGCTTTGTGTTGTGAATATAACACGTTTCAACTCAATATTTACAAAAACGATAGTTCTGACAGAGTATAAATCCGTTTTTCATATATTTTTCTTCTTCTTTGCCTTTTTTTAGTGAAAAAGAGAAGGAAAAAAAAAAAGAGGAAAAAGTCCAGATGTATTATTATACCTTGGGAAGTAGGAGAGAGTTTCACAGTGAAATAATGCTTTACTAAATTATGTTTTTTATGCTTTTAGCAAACTGTTTGGATAATTTTCATTGCAACTAATTTATTTTTCTTCTGATTTAGGGAAATGAAATCTAATGGTGTTTGTATAAATTGAAATAATTACATTTAACRTGAGACTCCCTCAACTTCCCTGCATCATTCTGTAACAATAAAGTGTTTAATGACAAATACACACTTACATATGTATGCTGCTYTTGCTTAGTAATGGTTTGAATTATTTACTTCATTTGACATAAGAATGTGGTCCTCCTGGACAACCTTATAAACTGCTGTTATAGATTGGATTAATCTTCCTGAATTGCTACTGGGTTATAACACCTATCCTTTGTGTGAGATTGTTATTAAAATAGGATTAATCTTCCCTATGAAATAGAAAAGAGACTCAAGTGAATTATCTATATATGTTGCCACCCCAAAATAAAACTATATGTGCCATTCCACCAGAACATAAATAATACTGCTGGGGAATTCAAGTGAAGAGTGTTTTTATCAGAGTGTGCATGTGTGTGAGAGAGTCAATAAGAGGAGAGAATAACGTCAGAAGAGACGGAAAGCAGCAGAGAAACAAGACATTGAAACAATAGTAGTATAAGCTAGAGAAGAATCTTAAAGAAAGCGTTTAGTGTAAATGTTATTTTAACACTGGGCTTCAATGCTAATTGAGAAAGATGCTTGGTGCTGTTAGAAGGAAAATTATTATCTTTTGTGTGACGTCCCCAGTGTAAAAGCAAAAAAGATTATTTCTAAATAAACAGAATTACTTTGTTCAATTATAATAAAATTCTTCTTCTAACAGATTCCTAACTCATGACCCATGTAGATCAGAGACTAGAATCAATATCATCAATATCTTTATTTATCTGGAGTTATAATTTAGAGTGCTTTATGGATAAGTGGATCTTTTTGCAGTCAAGAATTATAACAAAAGCAACATAATCTGCATCTGAGACTATAAAAACTTATTGAGTTATACAGAAAATTTCTGAGAAGAGAAAACTCATAGCTCAATCTGCAGTAGTCATGGCAATGCAAGGAGACATGGTTTAGTAAGGTAGTACTGCATTATCTTCTGCTTACATTGATAAAGCATCATCAACTGAAGTTAAGTAGATAAGCATCCTCAGCCACAGGTCATGTCACCACAGGAGGTTACCATCCAGGCTTCTGTTCTATTCGAGTGATTCTGAAACGCTGAAAAACAACAATTGCTTTCAGGCCATTTATTAAGAAGACAACAAGAAAAAAGAAAAAAAACAGTATTCTCTAAATATTAACTCAAAAAAAAATGCTCATTTTAAGGCAATTACAGAGCCTCAGTGAGGCTCAGGAGTGCTTTTAGTGACAGTGTGGCAATGTATGAGTGAGCAGCACCACTCACAAATGCCCTACTTGTGCAGTACAAAGACATATAAAATRTTCTGCAAGTATTTGTAAAAAGGTACTGTTTATTAGCATTGATATTTCCTTCACGAGGTACATCAAGTGCTTCCACAGAACCTGCCTCCTGCCACCAGCACTTGCTCTTGCTTTGTTTCTGCTAACATAGTTGGAGGAACATCTTATGAGTCAGAGGAGCATTAGGCTCATGTTTTGGTGATAATCCAAGCTTTGTGTCTTGGAGTTAGAAAAGGGTAATATAGATCTTTCCATTTCATTCCAACGTGATTCAGTGCAAATGACATATTTTCCTCAGGGTCTGGAGATCTGTGCTTTAGATATTAATTTATTTTTAAGCGTTCTTTTTATTCCTTTACAAATATCTTTTTATCAATCTTTTTTGACTTCCCTAAAATTCATATAAATTGTCTCTGCACAAAACAACTTAATTCTGAACTTCCTTTTGTTCTTCTCTTCTACCTAAAGAATGCAAAATAAATATATGAATTGTTTGGTTTTCAGAAATAGTCTGTCTCCTTTCAAATATTCAAATACTTTCAGATCTCACTTCGTTGAAATGCAAATACAGACTAGGTCCACAATTTAAAGAAATTACTTTAACTATTTTGAGTGACAGTTTTGATTATAGCCACAAAGCATCAGAAAATTCTAGTGACTTCAGTTCCAGTAGTTTTTATTGTCATTTTTAAGGAAGATCATCGTTCATTTTCAATATACTACAGCACAAGCTGAATAATRAAAATTACTGCAGTCTTTGACATATTTCAGTACTTTCTAAATTAAAATAAAAAGATTAAAATAATTTATTAGTTGTCCATAAGCCTAACAAAAAAAGGACAAAAACATCTAATAAAACAAAAAATCTTTGAAGTTTTATTCAAAGTGTGTTAAGATCTATAATATTTTTAACATATAGATTTCATTTGTAGTCCTCTTTATCAATCAAAATATTCCTTCAAAGTGTGTGTGTGCCTATGTATGTATATATATGGTAATATATATATCTATGCATACATAAACACTTTTTCTTTTCTAAAACAAATTATTGTTTAAAGTTAAAGGAGACTAGCTGAATCAGAGACATTCATTACATTGGAGACAATGTCTCTTTCACTTTACCATATCCTCAGAAAGTCATCAGAAAATTTTGTGTTCTCATTCTTAGGAACTTTCTCAAAAAATATGTGAAAGGGATTAACATAATTTTTTTCTTTGTTTCCAATACTTTTAAGGCTCCTTATTAAATAACTTTTAAATGAACTATGCCTAGGCAGTTCAATAAGCAAGTACCAGACTGCAAGAATGCCCTTGCTGAGGGGATGCCCTTTAAAAAYGAGTTAAACACTGGGATTCCATGTTGCCTATTTCCCATCTTTGTCCCATGAAGTCCTGGATTCATTGCTGCAGCAGGTGGCATGAGTGATTTTGGGGCACCATTCCACAGTTTCATAGTCTGCTGGTTGGAGCAGCTTCCTGGGAAGTGTAGATTGTGGGCTGAAACAAAGGATGCAAGGGATGTGCTGGGAAACAAGGACAAGAGCACCAGCAATGAAATGCCTTACAAAAGTCACTGCTGCCACTCCTTTGAATCAAGCTCATGATTGCCTCTGAGTACTAAGCACAGGCTGAAGCTACAAGGATTAGGATTTTTAGAACAGACTAGAGTTGAAATTCCTTCTTATCATCACTGACAGCATCCAAGCTGATTTCAGCTGGTTCTGATACCTTCAGGTAACAGTTTGCTAAGATTATCTGGGGCTGCAATTCCTAAGTTTGATGCATACTCAGCATACAGTTTGTATGGAGTAGTAAAGATCTGAGACTATTTTGCTTATTTCTTTATAAGTGTCTATCAGTTTTCTACACATCGCATCTGCCTTTGCAATGAATATAGTAAGACAGAACACTTACAGAAGCTATATATCAAAAGGTTCATTTCTACTTTCATACGATCCTTATGCAGAAAAAATGTTTCACTTGTACTGGGACTGAAAAATAGAGGTAATCTTTCATCATAATCTATTTAAATTACAGCTGTGTCACGGTGTTTTCATGATCCTCTAGTGCTGAATTTCCACGATGAACATCATGCAAAAGATATATGTCAAGATGATAAACAAGAGAAGCTGTCATTCCGTTTTYATGAGATACTAAAATTTTAATTTGTTTCAGCTATTCATGTACTTTAATAGAGATAAGTAATTTCTTTGGCTTTTTATATATTAAATTTAGATTTTCAGCTGATCAGAGAATGTAAATTGTTATATTATGGTACCAGATATCTAATATGCTTACTTTAATTAAATAGTCTAGGTAAATCAATAGCATATAGTTTTATGTGGCATTAGTATTTATTGTCTTATTTGATTCATTAATGCATTTTCTTATTGAATGGAATCAATAATTTCARATTTGTTAAATATGAGATATGAAAAATATGGGGTTGTTTGGGTACATAGTTTTTAGTATGAAAAGTGGTTTTCATTTCTAATCCAGCTAATGGATTTTTTAATGRTTCAGTTTCTTAATTGTTTTTGATGACTTCTACCAACATTTTTTAAAGTGAACATCTCGCATTACTTGGTGGATACATGCCATATATGCAAATGGATGAACTAAGTACACTTTGCTATTGTTTAAGTATGCAAATTAAAGTCAAAGGTGTTTTGTTTTGTTCAGGTTGTTTCAAAGGAATATATATTTCACCTTATACTGCTRAATATGTTTAAATTAGGGTAATATGCTTTAAAAAATATATATGTTAATTACATGTGTCTGCAACCTTTATTTATACTAATTAGTATATCTCTTTACAAGTAGTAGGAAAAAAAAATACAAAGCAACAAAGCTATCCCTGGAATAAAAAGCCACTTAATAAAAATAAAACTGTCACAATCTGGTTACAAACAGTCCTATGCTTTTATGAATTGTTTTGACACTCTTTAGTGCCATGAAGAGCAGTGTATTATACTACTGAAAGTATGAAAAGAGGCATGATAAGAACAATTCCTCTCACCTTATAGCAAACATAAAAATGAAAATAACTGCAACTACATTATTTATCCTAGGCTTACTTCATGGTCACTGTAGGTGGATGGGCACTTTTAAAATGACATTTATTTGCTCTACTCATGGCAGCTAACTTAAGATCAGATAAACCCGTTCCAAGGCATGCTGTTCCTCTCTGTTGGCTATAAAAGCAGTTTAAGCTGCTCAGATATAGCTGTCTACAATACAATACAATAGCACAGTGTTAGGTAAGAGGAATCTTACCTTTGGGGGTCTAGATTTACATTTTCAGTTCATATTCTCCACATTTAAATGGGAAAATTGTAGATACTGAGGAAAAAAACATTATGGACATTGCTGATTGTCTGTAAATGCTTGGAAGACACCATTATTGTGTAATAAACTAAGTGATGTTTGCCCCTGTCTCTTGATGCCCACAGCTCATCGATGGTTTCTAGCTGTGTGGGAAGGTTCTGTGCCTAGTCTACTAACAGCCAGGTCATGATTATGGGTGATAAAAGTGAGAGGAAGCTACTACAAACTTTCTCGACTTAAATATCAGTCAGTTGTGTTGAACTTTTTTCTCTTTCCCTTCCCTTCCCTTCCCTTCCCTTCCC
>NW_028186368.1:7769329-7780859 GCF_003343005.1 Rhea americana | reverse complement strand
CTTTCCCTTTCCCTTTCCCTTTCCCTTTCCCTTTCCCTTTCCCTTTCCCTTTCCCTTTCCCTTTCCCTTTCCCTTTGCTATGGGAGATTATTTGTTTGAGTGTTTCATTCCATAGTCATTTGACAATTGGAGAAGTGACAGCTGAACACAAATAAAGATGAGAGCTGTGTGTGGTCCAGTGAGAAATGAATACAGTAGGAGTCTGAGCACAACACTAGGAGCTTGTGGTGAGCTCCTGAAAAAAAAAAAAAAATCTCAAATACACTCTTCTTGGACTACTTCACTATGATTATCTGCAGAACCAAACAGAAGATTGTCACACCTGTTGTCATACACTAGGTTTGTGACAGGTCTTAAAATTCAAGGTCAGTATATGTGAAGCCCAAATATGTGACTAATTTAGGTTGAATTTAGACTTAAATACCATGTTCCGACCTTGTATAATTCATAACAAATATTATTATATATGAATATTATTCTAAACAATGAAGAGCTGTCCCTGGAGTGAAAGAGTGCACTTTCCATATGATACTAATCTCAGCACTTTCAAAATTAGTTTTCACTCTGAGCAATACTGACAGAGCAGCATCTGGATCCTTAATTTGTCATTGTTTCTAATAAACTAAAACTGCTCATAGGTCATTCTGTGTTCATTTTAATGGAATACTTTTCTTATGCACATATAGTATTTAAAGATACAGGCAATCAGTGATATAAAAATATCTACTACAATTCCATTGCCTCGTTGGAAGAGTAAGTGCTAAACCCTTAAAGCAAAGTATAATCCTACAGTTCATATAAATTAATATCAGGTATTGTTTCCATATTTAAATCCTACACTGCAACATTTCAACATATCTTAAATATAAACTTGTGAAGCAACAAAAAATAATGACTCACACTACCACAGTGAGATGACATATAGGCATATAAAGGAGAAACACAATTTTAAGCAGGCTTT
Organism: Rhea americana; assembly: GCF_003343005.1. Lineage (NCBI taxonomy): Eukaryota > Metazoa > Chordata > Aves > Rheiformes > Rheidae > Rhea > Rhea americana. The sequence continues at coordinate 7,779,898 of NW_028186368.1, read as the reverse complement.
TATCTTCCAGCAAAACAGTCCGGGATTATGTCCATATCTACTGTGCAGAGCACCAAGATTGTTACGACTTCGATGCCTTCCGATCTAAGAAAATCCTTCTCTTTAGTGCAAGTTTACTGGTTTACTAAAATAACTCTGTCACATCCTGACAATTATTTGTAACCAAATATCCATTTTGGACTACTGTGCTTTAAGCCTTTCCCTATGTGTGCTGTAGAAAAGTTACACTGTGCTAGACAGCTAGTAGATACATGCCACAACATATAGTGGTATTCAGATTGTTTTCTTGTTCATACTCCCAGTTTTTCTTTCCTTTCTCTCCAAAGCGTGAGAGAAGACGCTGCCTTGTTTCTGAGTCTTGCTCCAAAGGTGACGAAAGATGGATGAGACGYAACACTAAGCATGGTTGGAAACACCCTTGGATTTACGAAGTTCTGCAGTTTTAGAGGCTAGAATTGTCTTGAATGTAGCTGCAGAGATAAGAAAGACAGGATGTGTAAGGCGAAAACTCTCAGACATATTTCGCCTCGTGAGGACAGATAGGATATTTTCCTAGAGAATGCACAGTTCTGGAATGTATTATTGATCTTCTATTTAAAGAAACCAGGTGAACTCACCTTTAGGTCACTGTGCTACTGCTTTTTGCTTTATGAAGGACCCTCTATGGAATGAAAGATGGGAGTCGCTTCAGTGGAATTTGAGTGCAAAGACAATTGATTATATATTGATAGTTTTTGCCAGAGTTTTGGTTTCTTATACGTATTTTAAGTAGATTATAATTTGATGGAGGACATTTCTCTGGGTGAATATCATAGCTAGCTACAGGRAGGTAACAATCACTTCTTTTCTACATAGCTATTCATCAGAGGGTTTTTAAGCACCTATATCTTGCTTAAACACGGCTTTATCAGAAAATAACGTGAGATATACATATTTTAATGAATTGAAAAATATTCCTAACTATATATATTTTTTTGTAAACAAACTATTCAGAGGAGTGTCTGGGAGTGATTTTCAGTCTTTATTTTCTTTTTCTGTTTATCTATTTATGTTAATGTTTTGTCAGAATGGACTGAATTTAATATCCTAATCAAATTGGCCTATTATTAAATTCTGTATCATACGCTCCTCTAGAGTACCATCAACCTTGAAGTAAAGTGATGGTGTTAACACTTCATAGTGTTCAGCTTCAAGGATGAGAGAGTGGCTTTGTATGATTCAAGAAATGATTTCAGCTTTCATTCAATTCTCCAGTGTACCCCCAAAAACATATGATAAAGAAGCAGCTAAAGAAGAGATGTTTTTATAGGACTAGRGGAAAAAAAAGAGAAAGAAATGGAGGTTAGGATGGTGACATAGAGGTATTTTACCAGGATATGCATAGATAATGTGAGGAGTAATTGAAGTAACAAGGGAATGAGGGAAATACTGATGTGTGATTCATGGGGATAAAAATGAGGAAATGTGCATTAGGTTATAACACCATCTCAACATTTTTAGTTAGAGCATCATGATTTACAAAGCCTGCTGTTTATTTCTCTTGTAATACTTATTCATTTTAATTACCTTTTTTCTTTAATGATGAAACAGCTGCATGTACACTTTTCTTTCAATAAGGCACAAAGCTTGTATTATTCACGCTGATCTTTGTGCATAATGCAATTTCTAATGTCCAGGCCCCATGTTGCTCAACACATCAATTATTCAATCAAGTTATCATTAACAGGGAGCTTCTGGCTAGGTTTCTTTGTCATCATTATATCTGGTAGTGRAAGCAGTAGCACTTCTACTGGACTGCTTGATATACTGCATGGATTGCAACGTCTTTCTTTCCCTTGYATCAGAAACCACAAGCACCTGAATTGCAAAACATTTTTTGTGATTTCCAAGCGTTGAAATGAGAAAATACTTGCCATCAGACTTCATCAAATCCAACAGCAGAGATAAAGCTTCTGGCAGACAATCATCTGATAAATCAGAAAAAAAATTGTATGCATGTGGTTTTAATAATTATATTTCCTCTAATAAGCTAAATAATAGTGCAAAGAATGTGAAATAGATTTCCTCATTCAAAACTTCCTATACCTATATGTGATAAAATTTAGTGAAGTCTAATATTAAAGATAGAGAAAGTGGAAGAAAGAGCATTAGAGTAAACCATAAAATGAAAATCCTATGCATTTTGCTTATTTTCTGTTAACAGTTCAAATCTTTCTCTAAATAATTACAGTTAAAAAATAAAATTATTTTCTGATGTTGGCTTATACAGTACAAGGAGACTTCTGTCCAGCTGGGTTYTAAATATTTGCGGAATTCAGAATTATAAAAATGATTTGTCCATACTTTTCTATGAAGGAATTCTCACAGAAAGATTAACTTCTAGCCTTAAGCCCTCAGTCCCGGTTCATAGCTCGAAGTTCCCTGTGTATGTAGTTCCTTGAAGGAAATGGATACTTCARTGGTATGGTTCATCTGATCTTTAAGTGTGTATCTAAAATCAGATTGCTGACTCATGTTATAAAAGCACCCACCTCTTTTCAGTGACTACAAAAGGAGCCTTCACTCCTGAGTCATTAATGACCTGAGTCACTAGCTAAGGTATAGGTGTAGCTGTACATACAAAGCACTGTAGGTGTCTACATATATGATACGGATGAATCTTGCACTCTATTTCCAAACTAAGGTGGTCTGAATAAGTGGACTGAATATCTGTTAACATTTCTGTTAACATCCACAAATGATGATTACTGTAAAATTTCATTGTGTTAAATGCTATAAAACTAATACGAAATAACCATATAATGGGACATTTTTATCTCTTTAGAATTTTATTTCTTTGGGTAACTATTGTTCTTTTGTGAAAAATTCACACCTTTGGAAGCATAAGGTTTTCACTGTAAGTAGTTACTTTACTCCAAAGGTATTACAATCCATACTTATTTCATTATAAAATAATATCGGAAAAATTCTGAAATAACATCAATCAGGATAGGATCCATCTAAATCTACCTTCAAGCTAGTCAATCTGGGCAGCTTCCGTAGACACAGAATCATAGTTGAAGCTGAAACAGATCATCTGGAGATCASCTAGTCCAAACCCCCTGATCAAGCAGGGTCACCTAGAGGGTCATGTTGCCCAGGACTCTGTCCAGATGTAAGTAAAGGCCAATTCTAACTTAAATACAACAGTAGTGCTGAATGATTCTAATTATTGAAATCTAGTAAACATATATTAATGAAAACGGAACCCCAGAAACCGTAACATAAAGTCTGTGTTTCATTTTGTTTATCCTTGTCAAGAGAATTACATTTTATGGTACACTCTTTGGTGCAATTGAATTAAACAATCAATGAATGAAAACACAATATTAGATGGATCAATTGCCGCTCAAGACTACCCAGTATTTTAAATACTTGAACAGCTGAATACTACAATCCTTTCTCATGTAATTAGCCTTTAAGCACACACAAAATACATTCTGAAATACACTGGACATACACAAGGACAGATGTAAAGAGGTCAAAGATGCAATTATAAAGTGGACTGTATAGGGAAAAGCTAGGACTCGTTTAACTCATCTCAGCAGTGGATGTCTGTGGATTTACTCTAAAACTTCCCAGACAACTCTAAAAGGTTATTTTACTACRCACTTTTACCTGCTCATTCCATTCTAACATAAAATCTTGTGACATTCAACATAATTCACATTTTTAGACTAATTGAAGATAACTTAAAGATAACAATGCTAAGATGTGACTTGGATTGCAAGAAATATGGCAAGTAAGGGAAATTTTTCACTTCACAACATGAACAGAGAAAGAAGTGTGTTGGCTTCTGGACTGATTGTAGGGGAGGAGATACTCTAGGCTATCTAGGGTGGCTATCACCATATACTGATAGCTGACTCAAGTGCGTCTTCCATTTCTTCCTCTGCCTACATTCTCTCTGCTTAATCTCTGCTTTCCTACTGTTTTCCTACCCTTTCCGCCATTGTCCTGTCCCCTGTTGCTTTATTTAATCAAGTAATACACCCGTCAAAGACATTTTGGAGTATCCTGCAGTTATATGACTATGATGCCTCGGCAAACAAAATTCACCCATGGTGATTTACTGTCTTTTAGTTGCACGACATCATTAAAAGACAAAGCAGACAGGAAGTACTTTATGCTTCGGACTACCTGCAAGAAAAAAGATCAAATCAAAATGTGGGAAAGAGCTAACATTTAATCTACTTTCTGCTCCCATTGCATTTAATAGAGATTAAAAGAACTAGGAAATGAAATACCTCTCTAGGCATCCTGTCATTTCCCAGGAGAGACCATTTATCAGTTGGACATAGTGAAAGAAAGTGTTTTAGTCTTCTTCTTGAAACTATTTTCACAGAAAAGAATGGAAAATTTCCTGTAAGGGAAGCAGTACACGCATAATTAATGCCTAGGGAACTACTCAAAAAGGAAAGACTTATATTCTTGCCTTTTTTTCTGAAATTGTTTTATGTATTTCATATCAAACACAACCATCTCCTAGAAGACTAGAGAACTCTTTCTCAAAATCTTCATTCTCCCTGCTTTTGAGAAGGCACTCATATCTGCCTCTCTTTCATTACAAGTAAATGTCCTAATTAAAAATATTTTTTTCTTTTTTTTTTCATCCTCTCTCTAGGTAACTCAGTAAGTATTTAATTCTTCATTTAAAGTGGAACAATTTGAACAGAAGTGAATATTGAGTCTATTCTTCATGACTATAGAGGCTCTTCTGACTTAATCCTACAGGTCTGTGTGTTTCTCAGGACTAAGCTGCAAGAAATATCGCAAGTAAGGGAAAAATTTCACTTCATCACTACATGAACAGAGAAAGAAGTGTGTTGGTTTCTGGATTGATTGTAGGGGAGGAGATACTTTAGGCTGTCTAGAATGGTTCTCACCATTTTGTATTTGTATTCCACAGTAATACATAATCCACATGTTAATTCTGTGATGGTATCCATAAATAATTTTGGGCTCCTTTTTGTTTCCAATTATGTGGCTGACGGTAAAAAGAAAAAAAAATAGTTTGTTTGGAGAACTTTGAGTTGGGAATTTACTGGCAATCCCTGTTTCAGGGACTTCAATATTCAGATTCTCTCCCAACATTCTCTCTATTTATCCTCTCAATTCATTTCCTGGAGTAAAGAGGTCTCCTGTGGGCTGAGGCCAGCCATCCTTCCAGTTTCTGTGCTTAAGACAACTGATTATCCAAGCTTCAGACTCAAGTCCTCACAAGTTAATCTAGATGTAGAACTTACTTTGCTTCTAATTGATKATGATTATGCAAAACAAAATATTCACTGCCACCATCATAGCTGCTTTTTATAGCTGTGTTTTTTTTTAAAAAAAAGATGTGCTTTGTCCTGTTAGATGCCTTCCACTAAAGTGCAACCAAGTGTCAGGTTTCTGAATTCATACATTCAGAATGCTAACTCTGAGTCAGGTATGCATGATAGTTATTTGACTATGTATCTTTAAATAGATATTAAGAAAAAATATTTTCACCAAAAAGTAGTCAAGCACTAGAGCAAGCTACCCAAYAAAGTTGTGTAGTCTCCACTGCAGGAGCTACTCATAACTGAACTGGACATGGCTGTAAGCAATCTAATTTAAGCTGGCCTCGTTTTAAGCAAGGAGTTGGACCAAATGACTTCCAGAGCTTTCTTCCAGCCCAAATTTCTATATGGTTCAGTAATTGTATGCTAGTTCAAGGCACCTCAACAGATAGGCATTTTTGGGTCCATGTAGGAGGGCCTACCCTTTCCAAATCACTTCAGAAGGTATGTAGGCACTGGAAAGATGCCAAACAGGAAAGTGTGGGGCTCCAGATGGTGCAGCCCATTGTTGTGGACGTGATATATGAGGTGTACCTTAAAATAGTTTTCAGAGCTGGKAAGTGGTGGGAGAYGGCAGGCCTTGTGTAGGCAGGACGGTGCTGCCTCCTGCATTAACTCCCCCAATCTGACAAAGATTAAGGGCACATGCACACAGAAAGGTCATATCATGGCCTTGACAATAGAGAGGACAAGTCAACCACCAGGACTCCCTACACCCCCAGACCATTTTGAGAACTTTCTGAATAACGCAGTACCCCTGCTTGAACTTTCTGACGAAACTCTGCCTGATGGGAGGATCTCAGAAAATGAGGAACTATAAAAGGTGCAAGATAAGGCAGATAACTGCTGGCCCGCCATCCAGGAACCTCAAGTCAGGGACAACGCGGGACGAGACATCGCTGGAACCTAGAGTGGTGATCTCTCTCTTTCCTGTAATCTCTGTTTCTCTTCCTTTCCTTTTCCTCTTTTCTCATCTTCAACCTTCTCTAACTCACTGATAACATATGATAGAGAAAGTTTCATTTTGCTTGTGCAATATAACATACAGTATAAAATAGTTAGGATTGCACTCCTAACCGCTTAGTCATTCCTCTTGTGTAGTCAATAAAAAGGTTTAATGGATTTATCAGTTACATGGTGTGAACTTCACCTTTATTTGTCCACGTGGTATCACGAAACCTAGTGCAATCCGTTTTGAGACCCGGGGTTGGAGATTCGGATTGTGACACCCACAGAAACGAGGTTTGCTCTGGGGTGCACCCCAAGAGTTAACAAACCCCAGGTGCACCACGGCTGGAGCCGCCACACTGTGCAGTTGCTGTAGCCTGGGGCACAACCTCTAAGGACCCCATGAYTGCTAAGTTCAGACAAAGAAGAGGTGACACTTCAGACCCACAGCATAGACATCTCAGACTGTGAAATTCCCCACAGAAGGACTTGCAAATAAACATATTGTTACTTACTGACCAGAGCTGTGGGCTGATCAGTAAGTTACCTACTGATGTGCGCACTGTTATTACCTAGAGCCATGCAGCTTCTGTATAGCTGTGGGCTGACATTGTTTTGACCAGGTATAAAAGAGAGTAAGTCACTTAGGTTTGTTGAGGGCTTGGACCTGCAGTCAGCTGGCCTGCAGATCTGATCAGGGTAGACTATACTGGAAGGGTGGCCCACAAGCAGCAAGAGAAGTCGCTGTACCATGCACCTGTGATTTAAGTGTAAAGCTCTGATATGCATATATATTTTCARTTGTTATACTTCCAGCTTTACTATACTTTTAGCTTTGTTATAATCTTTTAATAAATCCTTGTATTTAACAAATGATGCCTTTTTAGTGCAGCTAATCCTGGAATCCAAAAGAATCCTGAATGCCCTTCTATTGATGTGTTACACACCTCAGATATACAACAGGGGATCAGATACCTGTTCTTATTTCTTTTTTTCGGAACAGATAGTAAAGAGCTGATTGCTATTCACTCTGTTCTTGTCACTCACAATTTCACAGACATCTACCACAACCTCTCTTTACCAAACTGAAGATTTCCTGCCTGCTCAGTTGTTCATCACATGGAAGCTGTTTTATACCTTTGCTCTTCTTTCTCTTTTTGAACTTTTTCCTTTTCTAGTATAGCTTTTTTTCTGAGAAAACAGAAAGAATATGACACACTATGGCATTGTGTGCAGTGTGTGCAAAACATGATTTATGCACGACATTGATTTTTTTCTATTTTTACTATTTTGTTTGTATTCCTCCCCTTACAGTTATTTTTTTTTCCTTTTTTTCCAAGTGTTCTCAAGGGGCGATGTTTTCATGAAAACACTGTTGTTATCCCATCTTCCATCCTGTATGGTAACAGTCAGCTGGGAGGCCATGATTTTCTGTCACAGCATTAGAATTGGTTTTCATTACGTACATCAATTATACTTATTTATATTAAATTTCTTTGATCTTTTTTCTGCCTAGCGACTCAGTCTCATAATGTCCTCCTGCAGTTCTTCCTCAAGTGTACTCTCATCCTTGTTACCTTGAATAGTCTTGTGCCCTCAAAAGGATTTTTTTCATCTTATTTTTCATTTTTTTTTTCCATATCACTTGTCAATGTTTTAAAAAGCACAGGCCAACACACAGATCTGTGCCAAATTCTATGAGGAATCTTTCTCCATTGCAAGACCAGATTATTTACTCGTGTTATGTTTCCTACCTTTTAACCAATTGCTTATCCATGCAAGTCCTTGCCCTTTTGTCTCATGCTTTCTTAACTTCATTAAAAGCTTCTGGTGAGGTGCTTATTAATAGTCTTTGGATACCTAAGTATATTATATCCCCTGGATTATCCTTACACATGTTTGTTTCCCCTTCAGGACAAACAGCAATTATGCGCCTCTTATATGCAAATCCCTTGTGGGGTCCAGACCCCACAGTTCTTYCATTGCTTTACAAAACACTGGTCTTTTAGAATGTCCTTTACTACAAAGAAACACGCAGCACTAGAGGTATGTATAGCTGTCAGAACTTTTGTCAATATTTCATCAGAAAACTGAATTAAACACGACTTTTTGGACAGAATCTTAYGTTTGTAAGTGACAGTTAATACAGATAACCTACCTTGTAAATGTCTCCCTTAAAATAGTTTATTTACTGCCAGACTAGGAAATTAAGGGATTTTAACTGAAGGTTTCAGAGGAGGCTAATTAATTATTTTTCCTTTATGTTAAACTAGATGTCAGACAAAGATTAGCCGCAGAGGATACAGAAACATAATTTAAACCCATTTGTAAAGCAGAACATCATTTCTGAAACGAGTTCAAGCAATACCCAACCCTTCTTTGACTGTTGCCAAATGAGAATATGCGCCAGTCATGAGACAAGCAGCAGGGATACTCGTCAAAGCTGTCAGGCTTCCAAGACTAACAGAGCACTCACGCTGGTTGATGAGACTGAAGAAATTATATTAAAAATACTTCTGATCTTCTGTGCAACAACAACAAATTACTACTCTTCTCTGTAATTACAACCAAATGAATATGTCCTTTGTATGACTACACAAATAGAGAAATTCTGCTTATCAAATGCCAAATTTGTGAGCTATTAAAGTCCAGATGGTAACTCTTGCTACGTGTGTGTGTGAGAAGTTCCCTAAAGCGTATACACTTTATYGTCACACATTTTCTTTAACTTCAAATTTGTTATAAAATGTTTTTCAGCCCCAAGTAAAATCAGATAACAGATCTCAACTATAGCAAAAAGAAAGAAAAGAACATCATAAAAGCTGCAGTGCCAGGAACATAGGCAGGAAAGTCACTTACCACACAGATATGATGAAAGTGCATTATAACTTCTATTATGATCAATTCTATGAATCTTTAATTTCCTGTACTATCTCAGGGCCAGTTCTGCAAATGCTTTATCATGCGAATAAGTCCWGGAGTTCAGTGCGAGTACTCACAAGGGTAAGACAAAAGACAAGTCTGGTACAGTTTATAAGATCAAGCTATAAATGCTAAAAAAAATCAACTTTCAAGCTCTTTTGATCATGTACTTCTTTTTTTTTTATTTCCCTTTTTTTGTTCAAATGATTACGATTTGAAAAACTACTATGGTGAATATTGCCATTAATGCTATTAAAAAAAGATATAATCACTGGTTTATACAGGAGTTCTGATGATGCTTAATAATAGATTTAATTTCAAATAAGAAATGTTAAATAAAAAAATTAAGCAAGTTACGAAGTGTTAGACGTCTAAAGATATCACTGAGGAAATAATATAATTTTTACTCAATTACTTAATCAAAGTAGCTTTTAAAAAAGAAAAGGGCAATATTAAGTTTTTTATCTTTATAACTTTAAAAAAATATATGCTACATCATCAGGTCTTATTCTTCAGCAAATGAGCAGCTTTCATCAAGTATTTTGTATTTTATGATAGCACAGCTGTGAAAATACAAATGCCTGAAAATACCAATTGCATTAYGATTTTAAGAAGTTAATTTTCCAGTTATGATTAACTACCATTTTTATTCTTGTTTTTACATTGGATTCTAAAACATTTAGCAAATTCAGTATTTTTTTCTGAAAGCTTTATGCATAGTAAAATAATTTCTTGATATTAAGAAGCACTAATATAATTACAAGGCCTAGATAACACATGCATCAGTGTATTAATATGGGTGTATATTTAACACTCCTTAACTCAYTGGTGACACTGTAGGACATATTAATTTATAATTTAATAAAAGTAAAATCATTATTGGAATGCTAATCTAAGTAATTATGGCTCTCTACAATAGAAAATATTATCTTTTTTTCTGTTAGTGAGGAACTAGGTTTATTAGTCTATTATGAAAATAGACTCATCACTTGTTTTGTCACTCCTAGATAACAAAATGTTTGTACTCTCACACTGAATATTTACTATCTCATATAGTCTCTAATTTGCTTTATTCTGTGACAAATCTTATTGTAGAACAAGGAGAAGGGGGGCTGCTCTACTCTATACTGAAGTATTTCAGAAGGGARCAGATAAAACTCCATGAACTGCAGCTGAATTAGAATTTCATTTTATTATGAACCTTCTTGACGAGCATGTAAGAAATATAATCAGGAATTATATCAGCCTGAGTAGCGCTAAATCAATCTTTTTTTTTTTTTTTTTTATTTTTTTATTTTCAGAAAGACATTAAAATTTAGAATGATTTTACAGTTTT
>NW_028186368.1:7757900-7769300 GCF_003343005.1 Rhea americana | reverse complement strand
TTTTTTTATTTTCAGGAAAACAACTTCATCATGTTGTAAAGTACTTTATTTACTGTTATAGCCAAATTATTTCCATCTTTCTCTCTATTTTGAAACATGATATTAGGAATGAAGACAAATTSTCCCTCTTTCCTGAAAAAGGAGTCATTTTACACAATACCCCACTCCATAACTCTTCATACTTTTCTGTAGCCWAGGAATTTGAGAATAATTAAACTGYTATATTTGTGAGACACTGTAGGATACACAATTAATAGATGTGAACATTTTTCATACTCAGTACCTGCAAATTTGGGGATTTTCAGTGTGGAAACTGACTTCACATAAAAAGTAATTTCAAATRAATCTGGATTATATTAAACCCAGTCGTCTTTTTTTTTTGTTGTTTTTTTCCCCCTTCCATTCTAGGGATTTAAAAGAGCGTATTAACTATTTCTGCTTAATACATTTGGAGAGTTGATTGTTTAMTGCAGGCTCATCTGCAAAGCTTTTTCTTGTCAAGATGTCAAGCCATCCTATTTCAGCCATAGTAGGTCAAATCACTTTCAAAAATGCAGGTTTAAAACAAAATAAGCAGAGACTATGCTCATTTTTTTTTCTAGAGAATGGACTGATCTGTTATCCAAGAGAAGACTGAGTCTCTATTTCATAATTAACTCCTTTTTTTTTTTTAAAAAAAAAAAAATCTCATTATCCTTCAAGACTTTAAGAAATCAATACGTTCTGGTCAAAAGAATTAGATAACCTCTACTTCAAAATATTTCAAGAATTGAAATGTGGAATTAAATATCATACTTGTGGCAATACTGTATGCTTACAAAACAGTAAATATTCCTCTATATGAAGGAAAGAAAAGGAGTGATCTGAGTAATTCCACAAAACACTTTAAAATAAAAAGACTTGTCTTTTTTAAAGGCAAACTGAATGAAAGCTTAGAGTCAAAATGACAGTTTTCTATAAAAGTGTTACCTAGAAGAGAAGGAGGAGGAGAAGAGAGCTAACTGCTTTATAGCGAGTAGAACTGCTTAAGGAGGAGGTTGCTTTGAAAGAAAATGAGCATGRTTAGAACATAAATAAATAAAGAACTGACAGAGAACTGAATATTTTGAATAACAACAACAAAAAAAAGTGGAGGCAAAATATTTTTTTTTTAATACAGTTTAAWAAATTAATAAACAGGTAATTTCTCATGACCTCGTCATGAAAGAAAAAGGAGTCTGCGCATAACCAAGATTTTCCTTCAAACCCCGTGTGCATTTATTATAAGATGGGGTTGGGGGAGGAAGTATGGGATATATTTCCTATCATAAGAAAATGCCACTTTTAAGGAAATCAAATGTATTCCATTATTCAGTTGAATGGTATGCTATGAAAGAAAGCATTCACAGAATGACAGAATATTGAAGTCAGAAAAGACCTCTGCAGGTCACCRAGTCTGACTCCTCTTTTCAGAGCAGGGTAAGCTAGAGCAGCTTCCCCAGGACTATGTCCAGTCAAGTTTTTAATATCTCCAATGACAGAGACTCCACAACCTCCCTGGGCACCCTTTTCCAGGGTTTGACCTTCACAGTAATAAATAAATAAATATGTTTAAAAGGAATGACTTGTATTTTAATTTCTGACTATTGCACATGTGGGTGCATTCCACCAGGTTCCACAGACTTGTGCATATTCAGTTTTTAGATGTTCCCTGACCTGTTTCTCCTCCACTGAAGGTAGGTCTTTCTTGCTCCAGACTTTCTCTAAGATCTCCAGGACCTTGTTTCCTGAACACTGGTCTTACCATTAAAGGCTGAGGCAAAGAAGCTATTGAGCACCTTCACCCAAGTCCGTCTCTCCTGAAATCCAGGACTGTGATCCTGCTATTTACTCTATTCCTTCTCAGGATCCTGAACTCCACCATCCCCAGGTCTCTGCAGATGTGCCTGCCCCTCACCTTCACACTCACAGCCYGTTCTTCCTTCTATGTAAGGAGCAGGCCCAGAAGAGAACTTCTCAACTCATGCAGTTATCATCAGTGCGCTCCAGAACACCCCCGTATTGCTCRTGCCTGGTTGTGTTTCCTTCCCAGCAGATACACGGATATCTATATGTATCTGTACAAATAGATAAATACAGATATACAGAATCCAGCAGATTCATCTTTGCTATATCAAGAACATATAAATGACTAAGGATAAGTGTGTTGAAGACTAACTATGTGGGACAAGAAAGTACTGGTACAAAACAAAGCAAATAGGAGAGGAGAGGAGAGGAGAGGAGAGGAGAGGAGAGGAGAGGAGAGGACTCTCAAGAAAACCTTATTATATAGGGAGAATCTGATTTATGAGAAGGGTGTTAAGCAGCAGGTGTGTATGATAAATGTATGTTACTCAGTGTATTTGTCATGCTATTTGTCATAGGAAATTATAGCTCTCACAGAAATTTTCAACTCATCAACCAAATACAAGCATTTTTTTCAATTTTTTTAATTGATTTAAATTTTGTTGTTGATTTTCTCTAGATACAGAAGAGTTGCTGAGCTTTTCTGATTGTTACTTTTTACTCCTGTAATAGCCAGAAATATTATTTCAATTCATTAGTCTGATATGACTAAAAAAAAGAAATTGTCCTGCTTTCTCCTTTTCAACATATTCTGGAACATCTCAAAACTGATTCTTATCTAATTTGTAACTTGGCCTTTTGAAGTGTTCATAAATATACTAGAATGAAACTAGCTTGCTGGAAGCAGAGGGTTTTTTATGCTTGCAGGTGTCTCTCTGGGAGTTTTTATTATTTTATTATACTAAAAGGCTTCAASAATGGCATTTTCATGTCAACCATTGGTGACAAATTATGTTGTGCTGATTTCTTTCATTCTCTGGTATCATCAGTTCTAAAAGAACCTATTATAGATAGTTGGCTTTCAGATTTCTTAAATGTCTGATGTCAGTCAAAGAAAATAGTTCCATTACGGTGCTTTAGTTTAGGCAGTGGAAGTTAGGTTTGCTTAGTTCTGCTCTAAAAGCTTCATGTAAGTTCAGGTCACATATACCATTACATACAATGTTTCATATACCTAGAAATAAAATTGTGCTACTTCATCTCTTTTTCTTTATTCATCTACTAATCACTTTGCTAACTGGAAAAAAGGGATATAAAATTCAGATGATCCAGTGCTTTAACAAAAGGAATTTAATTTCATTTTTAATTTTATTCTAAAAGATCATTAGCCATCTTTTCATGTGTTCCTCAGGTCCTATCTTATAACAATTTCTAGTCTCCTGTCCAGTCTAAGGGAGCTCTGTATGTTATTCCATTATGTAGAATCAGATTTTCTATTCAGCAAAAAATTAGAGTATAACCTCTACATTATAATGAAAGTATAAAAATATTGATAATATAGGCATAAGGTAGGTAAAAATACAATTTCTAAGCTGAAGTAAGAGTTTCTATATCATTGAGAAATCTGGAAGATATTCACATCCAATTGTAATTGCAATAATTCACCCCAAACATCTAAACATAATTCTAAGGAAAACATATGAACCATAAAATAAGATGTTTTTGCATATAGAGATTAAGATAGTTTTATTATAGCAACCTTGGGATGATTTAGTTGTAAACAAGAGATTATGGGCACCAAGATGAATATCTGAATATTCTGGGGCAAGTTCTGTTATTCATACTCACACTTCATCATATTACACTTCAAATGCTGCTATCTAAAATTAAGTTTTAAATAATGGATGATAGTGCCTAAGGACCAGGTTCTCCTGGGTTCTCTTCAAATGCAATTTAACTGGATTATAYGGTTTTAAATCTTAAAAAATGATTCTGATTAACTACTTTCAGGAATTATCTAATCTGTTAAAATGCCTAAAACACACTGGTTCTTCTACAGGAATAATGAATCATAAACCTAGTGCTTCTTGATTGAATGCAGTAAACTTTGTTTTCTTCTAGCTCTCTATTTTCTGACTTCTTAGCTGCATGGTGGCTCAGCTTCAGAAGACAGATTAGAGGAGGTGTCATATGTCAGGCTGTCATATAAACTCTGYTTTTTTTTTAATTTTTGGGACCATGCAAAAATATTTCGTTCACTTCTATTTCACAAAATTTCTGCAAGTCGTTAGAAGGAGCAAAAGGCCAGTGCAAAGCACCGGTCTTTGACATGAAGACCAGACAGAATCGCGTTAAAGGTATCGGAAAGTGGTTGTTATCTGTCACATTTAGCTGAAAATGGAAACCAGCTAAGATGATCTAAGTGCTGTCTAGGAGGTCTATGACCTGGSTATTTCCTAATGTAAACACAACAGTGACTCTCTATATCTAAGCTTAAAGTTCAAGTATTACTCAAACATGTCATGTAGATACAAACTAATTAATACCTACTGACCATCTTGCCAAAGACCAGGTGTCTATGTCTAAGTTGTATGACTACATAAAATGATTATAATTCAGCCTTAAGTGTCTGTTTTACTGCAAAACTGTAGGCATGCCAAATAAAATACAAATTTGACCTAAAYACTTCTTTCTTTTCTCTATCAGATCCCTAAGACCTCTGAGAATTATTTAGCTATTAAAGTAATGGAATATAACTCTTTAAAGACATGACAGCTTAGAGCAGACAGTGATAACAGAATTCCATGATCCACTGAAAATCTAAACATTTAGAAACCTTAAATTAAAAACAACGTGGAAATATATTTTATTTCAAAAATATCACATTGTCTACTATGTCACTACGTCCTAAGCCAGAAGCAAATACCACTGCAATGTTTTCACTTTTAGTGAATCAAAACCTAAGCAACTTGATATAGCGTAAAGTACCTGRGGTCTTCAGGGTGACAATTTCATTCTGCAGATAAACAGTTTAACYTAGTATAGTTCTTGTTAGTCAGGATTACACTGCCATAATTCTGACTTTATATAGGTGTATTTTTGTATAAAAATAATATGGATATGTCCATACGATGGTGTGGTCACACCATCAGTTGGACCTGTCAGAGATGCACGGAAAGGAAGTAACTTTCACTGGCTATCCACAACTATCCAGTCCTTTATTTGCCACAAGAGATGTACTCCAACTRTTGTTATGTTTTAACTCTTCATTTGTACTATTACCTTTTTCATCATTTTCTTTTTTTTTTTTTTGAATGAAGTCAGATTTTTAATTTATATAAAGCTTAACTAAAAGGCCATTATGATAAAGAAATATTTTTAAAAAAGAGCATATCAGTTCTATCCCCCAGGAATTTGAAGTGTAGGAAATGAAAAACAAAATACTTCTGAGTACTTTTAAGTAATTCTTACTTAATTGCATGAAAAGATATCCAACTAAATTTAGGAGCCTAACTGTATGGAAAAAATGTAAGAAAGTAACATTGTGTTCAGTATAGTATTTATAGCTTCATATATGTCAGAGAACGACATGCTTTATATTTTGTTGATTTTTTACCAGTGCTGTAATCTCTATCATTTAACATAAAAATATACTTTGATTTGAATCAGAGTTTATCAAAAAAGCAAGCAAAATTTTATATCTTCGCTTTAGTTTTATTTATATGTCATAGCAGTGAAAAATCTATACTTACAATTAGCTCAAGCCTCAGCCAGGCAAACGGTTTTCTAATTGATTGYTTTCACACATTTTCTGTTTCTGAGCAGATACAATTCCTGAAGTTTCTCTCCTTTCAAATACGTTTTACACGGAGCTGCTAATTATTGCATGTCTCCATAGTAACCTGAATATACTATCAAGTATTTATTGTCAGATTCTCCTCTGAATCCAGGAGCAGCCTACACTCTTTCCTTTTTTTTTTTTTTTTTTTTTTTTTTTTTTTTTTTAATTTTTTTATTTTTTTTTTTTTTTTTTTTTTTTTTTTGGGATTAGTTTTTTTCCTCTTTTTTTTTTTTATTTTTATTTTCTTCTTGCAGCCTACACTCTTTCCTTTTTTTTTTTTTTTTTTTTTTTTTTTTTTTTTTTTGATGTTACATCTAATGATATTAATGTTTCTGTTATTTCAGTGCATCATTTCCTTTCATCTCCCTTCACTTTGAGATTTCTATCTTTTTCAAGCATATCAACTTCGTAAGCCATTCTGACAGTTGACTTTCTTTTTCCCCAAGAAAAAAAAATGATTCTTGCATACTGAAATCCAAAAGAAATTCAGGATGAATTCAGAATGAAAACAGAAGCTTCTAGCTTGCCACAGCACTATGCTATAAATCCCAACTCTTCRCCTTAGTATATTGTCTTCTGTGGATCCTGTTCAGAGAAACTAGACTCTGCCTGCACATTCAGCAGGGCACTCRAACACCGAAGTCAAGATTTCACTAGGCAGAATGATGTCTTCGAGCTAATAGCTGCAATATTTGAGCCTTTTAACTTCTTTTTATAAAGATATACATAAAAACGATAAAGATATACTTAATAAAGATATATTTATACTTATAGAAGAGTAATAAGCTGGAACAAGCACTTTTGATTCACTTCCTTTCTTATATTACATCTTCACTTGATTTGGTTTTGAATTTGTGACACACTTGAAAATCTTAAGTATCATATACTTATATACTATATATACTTATACTTGGCCAGTATAGTTTCCTGTTCTCTTAAAATAAAACTTAAGAAAAAAAGAAAAATATCTTCAAATTATATATGRCAACAAAAGAATGAGAAACAAGTGTTTCCTGGATTCTTTGCAATGCTTGTAGGGCCCTATTTGACAATTTCAGTTGACAMTGGCTTTGTATAGAGACGAGGAATTTTTACATCAATGGGCTAAGAGGAAAATATCCACATTTCTGATCTAGTTCCAAGTATATATGCATTATATATATATAAAAATATATMTTTCAAAATAAATAATCTGAAAATATTTTTTTTCCTGAAATCTCCTTATTTGTACTGATATCTAGTGTTTGCAGGAACCTATTGAAGCATCGTCCAAATTTCCCTTTGTGGTCTTATATTTGCTGAAGAGTTACACCTCTGATCAATACCTAATTGTTCTGTTCTTCCAACTCACCCTTTATTTACTTGTTTTTACTCYAGATTTCAGAAAATGTTGAATAATCATTTGAGGTGAGGTGCTCAGTGTCATCCTACTTCACTCAATACCTTACACTCAACTGCAAATCAAAATACTGACTTCTTATTTCTTCCAGATTTYCAGAACAGAGCCACTAAAAAATCTTTCTGATACAGCACAAGTTCTGATTAAACCTAAGACAATTTCCTCCAGTTTCACTGAATATCTGTGTTCAACCAGCAGCAGTGAAAATAGCTGACATCATTGAAAAATATCGATTCAAGTTCAAAAAGCAGGGTGGCATGAGACTGTGGAAGCTTTCTGCCTAGATGCTAGCTGAAGTRGTATCTCAGTAGTAGCAGCACCTTTGAATTCTGTTCTTGCAATATCTGAAGAAAAATAAGTGATGTTAATGCAAGACAAACCCATACTGTATAGAAATACTYGTATTACTCCTAAACAAGACAGCTCATATACCAAAAGCACTGTAATCAGATTATTCATGTGGCATTCAGCTGTGGAGAGATAATCCTAAGGTAAATCAGTCAGTGTTTGAACCTGTGCCCTGGCCTTGTTAGTTCCCTAGAACAGCAAACAAATACCAGAAACAAAATARGCTAGAAATTTCCTTTCTTGAATATCCGCACATCCTCTCAAGTTATTAACAAGCCTATAATACATTAAGCTTACAAAGTCAGAAGAAAAAAGCTCTCATATTTTATATCCTGGCATGATATTTGCTTGGGCATGCTCTCAGAGTGTTATCTATCTATCTATCTATCTATTTAAAAGCTCGTTTTAAATTAATCAACGGTCCTCTGAACTCTCAGGCTAACACAGTATTGTTTTAAATTTAATTTGGAACTGTAATTGGTATTTTGCCATGAAAATATTAGTGTATGCTAGTCATTSATTGCCTGCCTGTCAGATCGCTAGATACTTAATGATTTTTTTTATTATAGTTATTATTGGTTAAGGTAAGGAGATATCTATCTATTGTGATATTCTGTTTCTTTGTGCCAATATTATGCATGTATCTGGTTTCCTTTTTAGCAAACATCTTTTAGAACAAAGGAAATTATATAATATGGTATTTTTATTATCCCATTTCTTTCAGGTGTATTTGTTATTTTCCACGATTCTGCCTCTCTTCCATTTTGCGCTTATTCTCATATTTTTGTCTTCCTTCTTAATTTTGTTGTCCTTCTTCGTATTTAGGTCATTTTTTTTAACTTCATCATTCTTTTAGATTAAAGTTTTGTTTCACTTTTATTTGACTGTATTTTAATTATCTTGTGTGATATTTAATCATTATTTTCATGTGATGTTACACCTAGAGTTAAGTAAATAGTTTGCAGTTTCTCTAATTGCAAACTTATATATAAAAATGAAAAAGCAAAATACTTCCCCTCATATTGGTCTTTCTAAGGCGATGTCTGAAGACCAGTAAGATCAGGACTGTGCTTTGATTGAACAATATGCAACAAATCTAATCAGCCTGTCTCTGTTGGCTAAATTACTGACTATCACTACTCAAAGGGAACATCAGTGGAAATTGCAGCAATGTTTCTAACAGCTGGAAGCTGAGAAATATGATTGTACTAAAGGAAGAGCTTCTATGCACACCAGGAACAAAAATCAAAATGTCTCCTTTGCTTTATTCTGCACAATGACCTTGAAATTATGACCAATTATAATTCTACTTAGACTGAGCTTTCGCTCTTGTTGCAGCTACGGAAGAGAGGAATAGTGAACAATTACTACAGCAGATAGTGAGTTTAAAAAATATTTTATCATCTGATACTTTATTAAGTGCCATTCTTACTGCTTCTTATYTGCAGAGAGTTAGTGAGGTGCCTAATCACCTGTTCAGGTTTCCTCCATAGCAGGGAGGACGAAGAATAGGGAAACTCTGTATATATGCTATTTTTCTTCCCATTTAAGTGACTGAGAAATAGATATGTCCTCTGCTCTTACACACGACTGCAGAACAGTGACCTCATATCTACAAATTGCTATTATATCTGACAAAAGCTTTTCCAGACAAAAGGAGCAGGGACAGGGTGGGCAGGTTGGGAGACCATAACATTGCGTTCCCTGGGAATGTCCCAGAGATAATGTTTCATGCACCGGGCTTTGTTTAACTTCTGCTGACATTAAACCTAGTCTCCCTGCCAGCTCAAATGAAAAAAAAAAAAAAAAAGAGTTGTTCACTTGCAAAGTATAGCAGATCTCTGCAGAGAGCCCTGATTTAGCGTGAAAAATCCCCAGCAGGTACAAATCTGTGTGGTTATGATGACAAAGTGACATCCTCTCCTGATGAAAGCTATGGGAGCTTTTTCCTGCCATCCACAGACTGGATTAGAGCTTCTAGATGGACTGATGAAACTCATGAAGGTACGGGGGKTTGGTTATTTTTCCCAAATAGATTACGAACATCCCTGACTTATTTGTGGATAGCCCTGACTGTCTTAGCCTCCATGCACAGGCCTTAAATATCCGGTTTCATTTCTGACAACTGTTAGCTACAGTCTCAAGGCATGTTATGAAAGTTTTTAAATATCAATTCTCTAGAGTCATTTGATTATTTTGTTCATTTATTTATTGTTTTTTTCYCTCCTTTATTTTAACTTTCTTAAGAAGATTACTATTGTTAGTTATCTAAATTAATTTATATATATCGAGAGAGAGAGGAAAACTGCTAATCTCTCACATGTAGTGTTGAATACTAGACTGTTCCTGAAAATTAAATCAGCTCTTGGTCAAACACTTGTCAGCTTGCAATATTGACAAATGTATCCATGATTGTTCTGTTTAGGTCTTCATGCCCTTAAGGAGTTGGCAAAGGAAAGCAATATTTAATTACTGAACTGAGGGCCATGTTGTTGAATGCTAAATATGTTCAATCTTTTGAATAAGCATTTGTGTAAGGTTTTGCAAAATCATAATTCACTTTCAACCTACAGGTTATATGGCAGACGGTGCTTATTGCTTCACTTAAACTTATTTGTTAATTATTTTACAATTAAACATAATAGCCAGAGGAAATATTCTGAAGTGTAAGGGATATTTTTCCTTGCAAAGGAAGGAGAGGACTATGAAGCATCAGGGGAYGAATCGTGCAAGAGAGACCCAGCAAGGAACTAACAACCTGAGCTAAGGACAGACACACACACAGGGTTAAGAGAGGAGGGAATAGCTTCCTRGGTCCCAGAGGGCACTTGAAAGAATTTGTTTTTTTCAGAAARTTTTGAATTAAGTCTGGAAGTATGATCTCATCCATAAGAGGGCAGTGGGCAAAAGGATAACCTCATAAATCCCTTCTATTTATGTGCTGTCTTCCCTAATCGCTTTCAGATCTTTTGCATTTAAAAGGTTACTTTAAAAATATATATMTTTAAAAGCTTTGTTTTTATTATAAGTTTAAAAGAGAGCCTACTATAGGAGAAGAGCTATTTCTGTTTGCAGACTGCTGTCACAATATGAATTACAATTTTCTGACTTCTGTTCTCATCTACCAGTTAGGTATCAATTATCTCAGTACATATCTGAAGTTACTCCTTGTGTATATCAAAGCCTGTAAGGTCAGAATATATTACACTTTCTACAGTGATCRTGTAAGAAAAAGAAAAGGAAGTAGTATATATTCTGTATATATGTGAATATGCATTCAAGCAAGTACAAAAGACAGTGCTATTTTTTCAAAGAAAATAATACCACAAAAACCAGTAGAAAAATAATTATCTATGCTACAAATTTTCTTTTAAAAATTAAACCCTACAGCAGCAAGCTACGGAACTGAGGAGAGAAATGTGTTTGTACACTGAAAAGAAACATAAAATAAATAGAAATAGGGTGATAAAGGTTGAGAAGAGAAACTGTAGTATCTTTTGAGCAAGCCTGAAAAGTAGTTCTCAAACTCCTGATCTCATATGTGTAAATGRTAGAGTTTCCTGTAGTAAACTCTTTAAGACCAGCATTTCACCTGCATGATGCATTATCCAAAGCACTAAATTTTTTATGACAAACTTCTGAAACATTGAACAATCTGTCAAGTTATTAATACAATTCTAGTTTCTGGGGATGAAGTGGAAGGAATTTAAAACCTAACTTTATTCTGGWTATTTAATGTTTCAGAAGAATAGGAAGTTTTGTTACATATTTCCAATTTTACGGAAGACTGTCCTTCTAAATCAAAGCAGCTCAGGCTCACTGCTATTTACTGCTTGTACAATGTCCTTAGTATAGACAGTGTTGACAATAATGTATTCAAGGCAGTGATTTGTGTATGTTTCTTGCTCTCCCTCCTCTCCCTCCCTGAGGACATCTGTCAGTGTGATAACACATCTTAACAGACAGTTACCTGTTGCAGAAGCTTAAA
>NW_028186368.1:7731109-7757877 GCF_003343005.1 Rhea americana | reverse complement strand
AAAAAAAAAAAAAAAAAAAAGATAGACATATGTCCAAGTAGTCATTAAAAGCCCACCAGTAGTCTTCAGCATTTGCTTTCTTACTTGTACTGCACTGTCCACTGTTATTATGTTCTATACAGTTTTGTATCATGCTCCTGTTACCTAATTAAATTGTCRTATTGAAACAATGCTCTTCCGAGCAATAATATTACTATGTCAAAATACATATATATTACTCTATCAAAAGATTCTGACAGAAAGGAAAAGTATGAGCTGACAGTCATTGCAATGTATGGAAAATACCTCCTACACTACTAAACCCAAAGAAGGGAATGCTTGTTAACAGAAACACTTCTGCACCTTCAGAGATGACTTCAGGAACTGAAATTTCAATTATTATGCTCTACAAGAAACAATAGGTATGGGTATATATTCCTTGTGCTTATATAGAATGAAATTCACTTTTAGGAGGACTGTTGCCAGCAGGTCAAGGGAGGTGATCCTGCCCTTCTACTCAGCCCTGGGGAGGCCTCATCTCGAGTCCTGTGTCCAGTTCTGGACTCCCCAACAAGAGAGACATGGAGCTACTGGAGAGAGTCCAGCGTAGGGCTACGGAGATGATCAGAGGGCTGGAGCATCTGCCCTGTGAGGAACAGCTGCGAGAGCTGGGCCTGTTCAGCCTGGGGAAGAGAAGACTGAGGGGGGATCTTATCAATGTGTACAAGTACCTGAAGGGAGGGTGTCAAGGGAACGGGGACAAACTCTTTTCAGTTGTCCCGTGTGACAGGACAAGAGGCAAAGGGCAGAAATTGAAGCACAGGAAGTTCCGCCTGAACGTGAGGGGGAATTTCTTGCTTGTGAGAGTGATGGAGCACTAGCCCATCACTAGCCCAGAGAGGTTGTGGAGTCTCCTTCTCTGGAGATCTTCAAGGCCCGCCTGGATGCAACTCTGTCTAACATGCTCTAGGTGACCCTGCTTGAGTGGGGAGGTTGGACTAGATGATCTCCAAAGGTCCCTTCCAACCTTACTGATTCTATGATTCTATGATTCCACACTCTCATGGAAAATTTGTATCCCACTTAAGACCTTAACAAGGTCAATGTCACCTGAAATATTTGTGAAATCTGGAAGTCTATTTGTATTATTTATTACAAATGTCTGACTAAGGCTTAGCTACATTTCACTAAAGTATATTTAAAACAAAGAATTTTCTTTAAGTATATATAAATATTTGTAACTATTTTTTGGGAGGTTAAAGGTTATTTTCCATTATCATTTGTTTTAGATAAATAGTGGTGAAAAAAATAAAAAAAATATGAATAATTAAAATTACTAAGAGAATCACTCTGTTAAAAAACTATCGGAAAGTACTGTTTCTGTTTTTTGGGGAGGAATTATTCTGTGTAAACTCTGAATGAGAACACACCATTCAGTAATTACTAGCACAGAGACTCTTAACTAAAATGGAAATCGTAAAATAACTGACCAGATAGATTACTTTTCTCATAGAGTRCACACAGACAAGGCAAATGCGAGAAAAAAAGCAAATTTATACTCTAAGATAACTTTCAGTACCTTGTTCTGTCAATGCTCCTTAAGGCCCTTGAGTAAAAATAAATATAATAAAAATGATTKAAATCAAAACCAATMATTTAAAATTATTTGAACAAAACATTTGATTGTTCCAACCTAGTTTTTGTTTTAGATTTTAAATATATTTCATTTACCGCTGAAATTCAAGGTAAAAACGTTCTTTTCATTTCAAAAGAGTCAGCAGGTCAAGAATATTATTTCTTGGCATGATAAATTATATGTTTTATTTGTATGTACAGAATTTACTGTATGCATTTTATTTTCCATTTTGTTAAAAGGTTGGACAGCAGAGAAGAATTTTGCCTGACTGYTAAATTCTGGATACTTAATATGGGCCCTATGAAACCTTCAGAAAGGAGAGAAGAATTTCCCTGTACAACTAAGCAAGCTTCTGGAGTTCAGAGTGGAGCAAGATGAGACAGAAAGAAAGCTTCGTAARCCCTGAAAATGAAGAATAAAATTTGAAGACTAGAAAGGAGCGGGAGAAAGGAGGAAGCATTAGAAAGCATTAGAAAATAAAGCAGGTAAGCCCCAATAATGAAGAAAAAAAAAATGCTTTGCCAAGCTATATACAAGAAACAGTGCAGGTTATTGCAAACCAGAATCTGTGTATTGGTAACAAGAGTAGAGAGAAAGAAAAACTGGCACAGTAGAAATGTGAGACTTTTTTTTTTTTTTTTTTTTTTTACAGTCCCTTTTATTCATATCCTGCCTTCTCCAAAATAAATGATTATTTATAAATATTTATTCTTCCAATGACTGTTTCAGTAACAACTAACTTAAGAGATTTAGAATTCTTTCTGGTATTGTTGGGATGTTTGTTTTAAAGCAGTAGAACACGCTGCTTCTCTTCACAGCTTTAGTAGACATAAATTTCCATGCACTAAGTTAAAATGTAAGTAGCCAGTTCTGAYTGTCAAGGAAAATATCCTTTTAACYGAATGTGGAATTAAGGAGGGAGCAAAACCACTTTTTAACTAATTTTCTTTCTTTTAATTCAGTTAATTTCATTCTGAACTGAACAAATCTTCTGGAACACATAAACTCCCTTAGATGAATAAAAACACTAAAAATAGAATCTAACAATATTGTAAGTAATATAAAGGGGGTAGTGGCTAATCTGATATTTTCCTTGTTCTTTGATTTCTGTTCATAAAGTGGCACTTGATCTAAAAATTGGAATTGGTTGTGTCAATTAAACTGATCTGTAATTTAAATGAATACTAGTTCATAACAAGCTTGCATGATAAAAATGAAAAATCTTTTAAATAGAAATCAAATCTTTTAAATAGAAATCTTTTAAATAGAAATCTTTTAAATAGAACTCTTTAAAGCTCAAAAGAGTTATCTGGAGTCACTAGAGAGACTTAAATTGGTTTTCATTCATCAGTAACCAGTAATAAAGTTGAGCTATGGAAATCTATTACACTATTTACCATTATACATTTGAAATATCTCAGAAAACAGCCTTTCACTGGCTCTGTGTCTCCCACTTATACTGTTTCCTCATTCAGCAAGTCAAACAGCCAAATATGATAGTTTRGTGAGCTGGCTCATTTATATCACTCACAAACTGTCACTGACAACCAAAAAYTGGTGACTTTTTTGCATTTTTGGACCTATGTGGCATTCTATTTATTATAATTTTTTAAAAGAAATTACTTCATTCAAAAATGCATTTTTCTATGGAAAAAAAAAAGAAAAAAAAAACAGAATGGTTTATATGAGAGAAAAACCCAGTAAAGGAATCTCTATTGCATGCTGTAAGTTATGCATTTTAGTGAATCGAGTGGTAAACCAAACCCTGATAAATAAATAATGAATTCAACTCTAGTGACCTCCCAGTATCACACTATCAAAATATCAACCTATTCAGGGTACATAAGATGAAGCTGCAGCATTAAAAAGAAATAAATCAAACTGGAATTTAATAAATTATTAAATATATAGCTTAAATTACGGATGGCTTCCTTAACAAACTCCTCTGATTTGCAGTGCAAGAAGAATCTAGGCTTTATAATTTCAACAGCAGCAAAATAGAGGAGACAAATTCTTTCCTGCTTAATCAGAACACTAATAGACATCATTGGCAAGTAAGCAGTTGGAAATGAAACATCATACCTGGCAGCACAACTCGCTGTGGTGCATTAAGAATATAGTAGTAATGTATAGCAATGAGGAGCCTTAATCTAAAAATGTAATGATTAATATCTACTATTGTGCATCACTGAACACCTCTCACGTCAGCCACAAGTTAAATATACATATATTATATGTGTGTGTATATATATATATATATATATGTATATAAAAAAGATGCTGGGACTGTTTTGTCAAAGCTAGATTTGAAATGGTAGATTTTGATCTTGAGCAGTTAGGTATACTCTTCTCAGAATTGTGAAAGTAAAACAGATGACAGGATACAATGTTCCCTACTTTTGATATTTGTGAGTGGATAATGAAATACAGAATAAAGCAACAAGATGCTTTTAATATATCTTCTTAAACAGGGAATTGCTAAAGTTTGCTTCACTGGTGTTGCCTTACACCACAGGAAGAAAAGCTTTCTGACAGCTGTCTATTTGTAGGAAACTAATGGCCAAAGTCTTTTTCTTGTTTTCAGTTTATCATCATTGTTTTTAACTGAAAGAAATGCAGTTCAACAGAATAGTAAGTCACAGAAGCATATGCCCCTTGACAACCTAGTGCTGCTGATAGAAAACTGAATTGATAACTCTGATTCCCTGGGGGAACCTCAAACACCTGCAGCTCCAGATGTCTCCACAGAAAGATGTGAATTATGATGAAATCACTCAGTTATGGCATAGYTGGTCAAAGACATATTGAAGTGTTTTGTCTAGTTTGATCTTTTATGACTTTGAGGCTGCCTTTTTGGCTTCCAGTTTTATCACAAAATTTGAGCAGTGAGGGCTTTAGTAATTTTCATGAAATGGCTTGTGTGCAACGCCTATTCATTTCTTGAAGATCACTAGACTACAGAGGATATCTGCCATTTTCTGAGGTATATTTTCTTTTTCACTGTTTTGTATAGAAATATATGTTTTGGTCTTATTTTGTCCTTTTTACTTTTGTTTTCTTCTGATCTGAAACAAAAATGTGAGAATAAGATTTAATTTGCATGCACAGGGAAAAATTGAAATAGACACTAATCCTGTTGCTGTTTTATAATCAGCTGGGAGATAATAGAGACTGGAACTAAATGATACAGTTGGCCTGTTCAAAATGCCAAAACATATTAAAAAGGGAGTTTCCTAGGGAGATACTGAAAATCAAACTAAAGATCTTCACTGAAGGTTTCAAAATGAGCTGTTTATTCATTCTGTTCTTCAGAACAGAACACTTCATTAACTGTTTGATGGAGAAAAATTGTTTTCAGTTGCTGAAGAAATAATCTGTGCAACTTTTGTACTTCTCCTTTCAATTCATCAGTTGAGTTTCTTACAGGAAACTTACCAAAATTACTTGCCAGCATCTACTGATTTAAAAACAACCTGAGAGACTTAATCATCTCTATATTTTCTTTCTGACTCTAAATCCTATACCAGATGTAATGTCCAAGAGTGGAGAGTACACTGCTCCAGTGGTAGTAATTTTTTCTTCTTCAAGTGTCACATACAGAAAATAGACATTAGAATGAGTCATTCAGAAATGGTGTTTGTTTGTTTGTTTGTTTGTTTGTTTGTTTTTTTGCTTGATCAATTAATACACACACACACACACATATATATATAGAAGTAAATTGCCACGTAGGTTGTAAAGCAATGTATTTCACCAAAAATCCCACCAAAATCAAGGTGGAAACGTGACCACCTTTGTCCAAATAAGTTTCAATATGCTGATTTTCTTCATTAATACAATTTTGTTCTCTGGTATTTGTAATAAATTCAAAGTCCTCTACAGAAACCCACGCTACAACTCGGTAGTTTTCAGGGGAAAAATATATCCTCTGCAATAAATTACTCCTTTTAAATTTGAGCTTAAACTGAAAGCRTATATTGCTTACTAAGTAGCAGTTTTTTGTGTTTGTCATACAAACTCCTGTGTTATCAAAGACCACTTTAAAGAGAGGTAAGGATTATTAATGAATGATTAAAAGAAATGCAAGTATATAAAAATTTTGAACAATACAATCATGTTAAAATGATCAAAACAAATACTATACATCTTCTCGCACATCTATGGCCTGAATTTTCTGCAGATTGTAGGTAATCTGCAGAAAAGACAGGATTTACTTGAAAAGCAGCATGAGCAATGAGTTAATTTGGATATATTGGAACTGGTGACCACTCTCTGACTTGCAGGAAAAAATAATTTGCCTAATCCATAAAACATAGTAAATCCAATGGCAAGAAAGGGTGGAGTGAAAATTCCAGTGCCAAAGAAAAGACAAGTTGGAAGAAGATAATGAAGTGGAGGCTATATTCTACTTTGAGAAGAAATTAATTTTCTTGTACTTTAAAGCATTATATCAGTTTGATGACAATGCAAAGCAATCTATCCTATTGAGATCAAGACTGACTCAAAATTGTTATGGTATTACATGAGGTTGCTTTAAAAAACTTCACAGCACTTTAATTTTTATTTTTCTAAGAACAGCTTAAGTTAGTTTACCTTCAAGTGAACATCATGATTTTAAATTAGCTTAAAATTTAAACAAACTATCATGAATGAAACATCAGKTTTTTTTTTTAAAAAAAGGACAATTCAAAATTATTTTGGTCTTAATCATAGAGAATATTATCAACAGTATTATAAAAACAGATGCAAGTATTACAGCTTCTGATATTATAATTGGCTAATGACTCCTTTGTCAATTCACTTTCAGAAAAGGATGAGTTCATATTTGCATCCCCCAAACTTAATTATGGAAAGCTAAAAGTTTCAACAGAGTGAAATATCTAAATTAGGCACACAGTACCAGTATTATTTTTGCAAGAGAATTTTACAGGAATTAAATTAGAGGGGATTATGCTGCAATATTTCTCTAAATTATCAGAATATAAAAGTTTGCAGAAGAAATTTCAAATACATTTACCCTTCAAAATTCTCTTGTCTCATAAAACTGTCTTATTCTCTTGTACTCTGCTCTCTTTTATGTGAAAGTCTTAAAATATATTTCATTTGCATGATCTGATCATACCTCAGTTGTTGGTTTTGAGTCTGTTTTAAATGTACACAAGAAATGAAACTCAAAATTGAAGTCTTTTTCAATCCTTAAAAAATAAATCCAGAAGACATTACTATTTCACATAATTTCTTATGTTAGAAAAACATATAGGTTCCTCCTGTTCTATTTGATCATATAGGCTGTTAACATGRCTATTATTCCTGGAGCCTTAAAAAYAGCCAAATTTTTTGTTATTAATCTTATTAAAAATAATTTTAGAAACAATATTAATTCTTCAGAATTATGGATCATTTAGAATATAAAAAATTGCAACAGATCCTCTAGTGTAAACAAGGATAGGTAAGGAAGCAAATATTAAAAGTTCCAACATTTTTAAAGTTGCAAGGAGATTAAATGTGAACACTGTAGCATTTTCTGAATTGGTTCTTTGAAATGCATAGGTGCATAAAGTCATAAGCTTAGATATCTCATTTTTAGTAGAAAAAAGGTAAGTAAATATTTAAATCATGGCATTTTTAATACAGAGTAACATACTTTTTTATTTTATTGGAATTTTAGATTAGCCACTGAAAACCATTACTATGCTACTGGGGAACATACCCTGTAGTGTGTCACAACCGTAAGTGAGAACATATATGCTGCTCTGCGTGGAGACAAGGACCTGTGTGCCCTTCTGTGCAAACTGTGGTGACTGTTGGCTGCTTAAGTT
Source organism: Rhea americana (assembly GCF_003343005.1). Lineage (NCBI taxonomy): Eukaryota > Metazoa > Chordata > Aves > Rheiformes > Rheidae > Rhea > Rhea americana. The sequence goes on along the minus strand of NW_028186368.1, from coordinate 7,750,443 downwards.
AGCTGCACTCTTTATTATTTGCTTTTCTTTTTATTTACTCTCTCTATTATTTTCTTTTATGGTGATAGTACTGAGAGGCACTAAGTAGGACAGAGTCTTCCTGTGTTAACACTGTGCAAAGATAAGAACAGACATAATCTTCCCAATGATTATCCAGAGAGGAATAGGTATTAACTATTAGAATAGGAACATTTGGGTTAGAGTATTAAAGATGAATTCTTGTTCACACTTGTACTTTGGAAGGCAAGGAGAGGAAGTTGTCTTTGGTGTAAGAACAGCTGGAATGTATTGAGCACTGCCYAGGTGTAGATGAATGGCTGGCTGACAGCTTTTGAGTAAGGTGTACTGTTGTAGGTGTTTGCTACAGGCCACCTGATCAGGCAAAAAAAGTAGATAAAGCCTTCTACAGACAATTGGAAGTAGTCTTACATTCAGAGGCCCTTGTCCTCATGGAGGCACTTTAACTACTCCAATATCTCCTGAAGGGACAACATAGCAAGGCACAAGCAAAGCAGAATGTCCCTGGACATTCCTTACATAGGTGATAAAGGAACCAACAAAGAAAGATCCTCYACTGGACCTCACACTAAACAAACAAAGAAGGGCTAATTCGAGACATGAAGTTTGTGGGCTGTCATGCCTGTAGTGATCATGAGATTATGGATTTTGCGATTTTGAGAGGAGAAGGAAGGGAAAAGAGGATCACAACCCAGTACTTCAGGAGAGCAAACCTTGGCATCTTCAGGGACTTTGAGAGATAGGGCTCTAGAAGGAAGAGGTATCCAAGAAAGATGGTTGATATTCCAGGATCATCTCCTCCAAGCTCAAGAGCGGTGCATCCCGATGAATAAGAAGTCAAGCAAAGTGGGTAGGAGACCTACATGAATGAACAAGGAGCTCCTGGCAAAACTCAAACRTAAGAAGGAAGTACAGGGAACATGGAAGCAGGGACAAGTAACCTGTCCAGGAATATAAGGGTGTTGTCTGAGTATGTGGAGATGGAGCTAGATGCCAATAACAATAAGAAGGGCTTCTGTAAGTATTAGTAACGAAAGAAGGATGAGGGGAAATGTGAGACCACTGCTGAATGAGGCAGGGGTCCTGATGGCAAATGGCTCAGAAAAGGCAAAGGTTCCAAATGCTTTCTGCACTTCAGTTTTCACTGGCAAGATCGGCCTTCAGGAATCTCAGGCCCTGAAGATCAACAACAAGGTCTGGAGAAAGGAAGACTTTCCTTTGATAGAGRAAGACAGGGACACTATGTCCCTATGTTCCTAAGTGTTATGTCCAAGCAAACAGGACATACACAAGTCAATGCGCCCTGATGGGATACACCCACCAGTCCTGAGGGAGCTGGTTAATGTCATTGCAAGGCCATTTTTAATCATCTTTGAAATATCGTGGTGCTCAGAAGAGGTGCTGGAGGACTGGAAGAAAACAAGTGTCACTCCAGTCTTCAAARGGGGCAAAAAGGAGAATCTAGGGAACTTCATGCCAATCAGCCTTACCTCAATCCCTATGAAGCTGATGGAGCATCTCATCCTGAATACTATTTCCAAGTATGTATGAAGAGTAAGAAGGAGTAGTCAGCATGGGTTCACTAAGCATAGAAATCATGCTTAACCAACCTGAGAGCTTTCTATGATGGAATGACTCTCTGGGTAGATGAGGGGAGAGCAGTGGATGTTGTCCACCTTGACTTCAGTAAAGCTTTCGACACTGTTATACACTGCACAGTCAAGCATAGGACTCAGGATGGTACAGTCCGTAGAAGAGGGATTTGCTCTCAGGTGCTCCCCAAGAGTTAATGTACCATGGCTGGAGTAATCACACTATGAGGTTGTTGTAGCCTAATGACAGACCCTCCAACAATCCAATGACTGATGAACAAATTAAGTCAGCAAAGGGGAAGTGACACCTTATGGAAGTGTGTGACACCATAGACTCACATAGAAAGCATCCAGGTACTGTGGTGTTTTTCTACTAGATGACCTGTCAGCAAGTCCACACAAGAGTTACAAGACAAAGGTAAAATCCACACAAGAGTCAATCCAAACAAAAGTCAAACACATACCAGAGTCAAAGCTGTACAAGAGTGGAACAGCAGAAGGTAACTCAGAATGATAASAAGCAGAACTGAGGCTATCTGTTGAAATGCACACTGCTATCAGCTAAGCTCATACAAATATTGTGTAACTGTGTGGCATTATTTGGTAGTATAATGAACTAAGCCTAGAARCAAAGAAAGATAAAAGAAATTAAGCACATACCTCTGTGTGCAGAATCTGACTCATCAACTGGCCCACAGACCAAAAAACCCACTCATCGGTGGGGACAACCCTGATGACAACTGGCAGGAAGAACATGAAGAGCGTGAATTATCCTGGCACAGCTCAAGTGTGATGAGAACTGTCTGGGAAAAACTATACTGGAGGAATGATCCATCAGCATGTAGAAACAGTCACTGTACCATGCACCCAGGATTTGACCAGAGAGCTCTGATATGTGTATATTCCTTTTTTAGTTTTGATATATTCTCTAGTTTTACTACACTTTTAGCCTTGTTGTAGTTTGCAAATTGTTTGGTGCTAAGTATTTAGTGTAATCTAGTGTCTGTTATATGCATAGAACCATGGCAAACAATGATCTTTTGATTTCAGCACAACTTATCTCAGAATCTGAAAGAAACCAGAACACCTCTCTAGTGATTAGCCTCACAAAACAACTGTCTCCCATAACATYCTCACAATCAAATTGATGAGGTATTGGCTAGAAGAGCGTACAGGGGTGAAGACTGAAAACTAGATGAATGACAGAGCTCAGAGGGCTGTGATCAGTGATGTAAAGTCTTGTTGGAGGCCTGTAGATAGTGACATCCCCTAGGTCCAATCCTGTTCAGCTTATTCATCAATATATGGATGAAGGGACAGAGTTAGCAAGTTTGCTGATGATACAAAACCAAAAGAAGTGGCTAATACACCTCTCTGTGGTGTGCTGCCATTTAAAGGGACCTTGACTGGCTGGAAGATGGGCAGCAGGGAACATCATGAAGTTCAATAAAAGAAAATGCAATCTTGCACATGAGGAGGAATAACCCTATGCATCAGGACAGACAGAGCTACTAGAAAGTAGCTCTGTGGAGAAGGACCTGGGAGTCCTGGTGGACACCAAGTTAACCATGAGCCAGTAATGTGCCCCTGTGGCCAAGAAGGCTAGTGGTATCCTGGGCTGCATAGGGAAGAGTATCACCAGCAGGTYGAGGGAGGTGAACCTCCTGACTGTATCCCCTCTAAATACAGACRAGACCACACCTGGAGTACTGTGTCCAGTTTTGACTGGACTCATTAGGACAAGTCTAGCAAAGGACCACTAAGGTTATTAGGGGACTGGAGCATCCCTCCTYTGAGGAAAGRCTGCAAGAACTGGGCCTGCTTAGCCTGGAGAAGAGAAGCCTGAGGAAGGAGCTCGTCAATGTGTATATGAAATAAAGGTGTAGAAAGGATGGGGCCAGGCTCTTCTCAGTGGTGCTCAATGATAGGATGAGAGGCAATGGSCACAAACTGAAACACAGGAAGTTCCACCTAAACATGTATATATATTTTTTTATTATTATATATATATATATATTTTTTTTTTTTTACTGTGAGGGTGACTGAACACCAGAATAGGTTGTCCAGAGACRTTCTGGAGTCTTCATCCTTGGAGATATTCAAAAGCCATCTCGTCAGTGTCCTGGGCAATGTGCTCACTGAGTAGGGGGGTTGAATTTGATGATCTGCAGAGGTGCCTTTCTTTGTTCTTCAACTTCAACCGTTCTATGATTCTGCGATTCTGTAATAATGAAGAAATATATTTTGCCACCTTTATTCACATTGGCTAATAATTACTGAGAGTTAAAATGATTGAGAAATAAGTGACGAAAATCAGTGATTAGCCATCTATACATTTTTTCATGGTGAAATTATCACGTGATTTAATTCTTAATTTTGCAAAATACTTCCTAGTATATTGCATCTGAAAAGTGCTATATAAAATATAATTCTGTTTGATATTTGACAGTAAGACCTTGACTACATAGGAACAATTTAGAAAATTGAGATGAATCATTAGAATTATAAAGCTAAAGCACATTAATCCATCCTGGAAATGTTGTCATTCAAGTAAAATGGTTAAGGTTCAATGTACGTTGATCCCCTTATGAGGGTGATTAAGTTCCAGCAAACTAAGGTCACTTTACTTCTGAATGACAATAACCATACAGGGTCACCCATGCATTTCATCTTCCCAACTTGAATCAGGTTGTCTTAACTTTCCTGAGAGTTTCTAGGTTAGACACACCTTAAAATATTGTAGAAAAGTTTTAATAGAAATATAGATAAGTGTTCAAATATTTTCTTTAAAATTGACCAAGAAATTTGGGTTCTCAGTTTGCTTTAAAGGCAAACAGGATGTGTATTTTCTTTCCACAGTTATAATTTATAGATATTTTCATCTCTGTGTTTACAGACAATTCACATGTGACTATTTGTTAAGCTTAATTCATTCATTCATAACATCCTCCTAGATAAGCTCAGGAAGTGTGGGTTAGACGAGTGGACAGTGAGGTGGATTGAGMACTGGCTGAAWGGCAGAGCTCAGAGGGTCRTCATCAGTGGCACGGAGTCTAGTTGGAGGCYTGTGGCTAGTGGATTCCCCCAGGGCTCAGTACTGGGTCCCATCCTGTTYAACTGCTTCATCAATGACCTGGATGAGGGGACAGAGTGCCTCCTCAGCAAGTTTGCTGATGACACCAAGCTGGGAGGAGTGGCTGACAYACCWGAGGGCTGTGCTGCCATTCAGAGAGACCTGRACAGGCTGGAGAGCTGGGCAGAGAGGAACCTCCTGAGGTTCAACAAGGGCAAGTGCAGAGTCCTGCACCTAGGGARAAATAACCCCAGGCACCAGTACAAGTTGGGGGCTCTGCAGAGCAGCTCTGCAGAGAAGAACCTGGGAGTGCTGGTGGATGACAGATTGTGCCCTCRTGGCCAAGAAGGCCAATGGTCTCCTGGGSTGCATTAGGAAGACTGTTGCCAGCAGGCGGAGGGAGGTGATCCTGCCCCTCTCCTCAGCCCTGRGGAGGCCTCATCTTGAGTACTGTGTCCAAACTCTTTTCAGYTGTCCCATGTGACAGGACAAGAGGCAATGGGCAGAAATTGAAGCACAGGAAGTTCYRCCTGAACRTGAGGGGGAATTTCTTCACTGGGAGAGTGATGGAGCACTGGCCTAGGTTGCCTAGAGAGTTGTGGAGTCTCCTTCTSTGGAGATCTTCAAGGCTYGCCTGGATGCAACCCTGTCTAACATACTCTAGCTTGAGCATACCCCRCTTGAACAGGGTGTTGGACAAAATGATCTCCAGAGGTCCCTTCCAACCTTACTGATTCTGTGGTTCTATGACTCTTCGTAAATGTCAAAACACAGTTTGGAAACTGTTTTATTATATTATTCAACAGYTATGTAAGTATTTAGTGCCATTGGTAATCTCAAAAAAATTTAGACTTACATATTATTTTTAAATGCCACAATTCAATACTATTACAGTTTAAATAAGCCAAATTCCTTACTGTGTTCACACTGATTCTTCCAAAAGGAACAATGTAGTGAGTGAAAATAAATAGAATGAGAAAAGATTTTAAATTAGTAGTAACAGACAGCAGATAATAGAAGGCCACATGGTGACAGCTACCTTTTGGGGTCTTAATCTCATTCTTACCGACACCTGTGGTATAGTTCAGTGGCAGTTCACAGAGATCTAGTTCCATCTGAGAATCCACAAAGTATATAAGCCATTTGAATGGGCTATAGATAGATCACAGGACATATAGGTGATCCATGCTSTTTAAAAAAGTAGCTGTATATAGAGTACTCAAATATGAAATTAGGTAATAGTTAGGTAAATTCACTATCATGGACAATTTATTCAAATCTCCATATTCAAGGAATAATTAATAAGAGAACGGTACCTGAGTACCTGATTTGGTTACAGGACTGTTCATTACTGTTTCTTGCTCTACCGTGAAATTATTAAAAAGAAAGAAAAAAAAAAAACAGAAAAAGCATCAAATTCCTGCTTTGTGAAGAACTTTAATTCAAGAAATCTATTGTTTCTGATGGCTTTCTTTTCTGAGACTTAAATTTTGACTTAGATTAGGTCTCAGAAAGGAAAATAAGGGAAGTTAGAGACCACATCACAGAACCGTGCAGTTTAGGAATACCACATCTTTTGATAAAGGTGTACTTTCTGACTSAAGAAGTATTTTGCTGACTGAAAGAAAGTTAATAATGAGTGATAACTATCTCTACCATTTTTTAGTCTTTAAACTATAAAGAAGGTCTTCTTCAGCCTGCTCTGTGGACTTCTAAGCCATGCAAGCTAGGAAAAATGAATAAAACAGAGGTGATTGCTGAGTCACTGCTAGTTATTAAGAGTTAAAACAAAGATGTAAAATCATCAAAGACTGAGAGAAAAAGAAAAGGCATGAACATGATACAAACCCAAGGAGAATAAGCCARGAGGGGGAAGTTGGTAGATCAGGAGGATCAAGGAATAGCCCTTTACAAACAATAACAGTTTGATGTTTCCTTCACAGACTGATGACTTCCTCACCACTTGTCACAACTGTGTGATTGCATAAAGATAATCAATGTGTWTACTACTGCTTGGAGGCATGCTTGATCCAGTCCATCACTGAGACATTATATTGGYCAATAAATAATTCCTTTATTTGTAAGCTGTCTGTATGAATCTGCTTTCAAGTCTCCATAGACAAAACAAGGAGTTCAAATATAAATGATTCAAAGTTTTGAGGGTTACAACTTTCTATCTCTTTTGYCTGACTTGGAGAAGTGGAAAGGAGGAGGAACAAAAGAAGTTAGATGTTAGAAAAGCCCTCAAAATTCTGACTGGGTAGTGCAGGATTGTCATGATCAGTTGCTAATGTTACCTAGAAACATAAGGGTGAGTACAGAGCTCAGCAAGAAACCTCCAAAGCCTTAAGCTCCTAAAGTTACTGTCTCTTTACTGAGATGCACAGACATATTGCTGGTAGGATCAGCAGAGTAACAGATACATCTGTATTTGGGAAACCACCAAAGTTTGCATCTACATGTAATCCTAGGTGTAAGAATGCACATATGTACATACATACCTGCCTATATGGATATAGGATATAGGATATAGGGTAAGTCTTATATCTTATTTTACTGTCCAACTTCCCTGTTATCACCTGCACCAGGGACATTTGTACAAAATACTCAAACTTCTTCAGGAAGAATATTAATAGAAAATTGCAAGTATATACAAAATATAAYGGATAATCAATACTTAAGTATGCAGAAGTTTTAAGGTAAACGGATTTCTTAGACCATCTTTAAAGAAAGAGAAAGTTGTTGAAAAGTACTTTGTCTTTTAACACAACAAACAAGATTTCTTCTCTAGAGACTGTAACCATCTCTCTCTGGGTCATTTGTTCAGGAACTTTTACTAAGCGCAAAGAGACTTTGCAAGCTGGATGCAGACAACTTAAAAGAACAAAATAAGTATTCACTACGTAAATACATAAAAGCTACTAGACTAAGTGTTTTTATGTCCATTGCTGAGAACACACACAGCGTCTTTGCTGGCCAGTCATCAGGCAGGCTTTGAAGTCAGCTCTTCTCCCAGATTTTTTTTCCCTTTTTTTTTTTTTACTTTAAAAGTTTGTAGCTATGTCAGTGTTCTTTTTGAACTCCTGAGATACTAACAACCCTGTCGTTAACACTCTTACCTCTGTTTGCTGTTTAACCCTTCCTATCTTGTACAATTCTACTTTATGAACTTTCTCACTGGTCTTTTTCACARTTTAGCAATCTCCTCAGCAGTTTGAGCCCCGGTTCCCTGGCTGTGCCGTACCGGGGCTAAGGCCTTGGATGACGGCAGCTGAAGCGCCTAGGGATGGGAGGGAGGTTATAGGGGAGATTACAGAGCGAGAAGGTTGCAAGGCCTCGAAATACCTAATACCTGTGATTCTTTTTGCTGTCTGATTTGCTGATCTGTTTGAGTTGTAACAAAACTATGCCCAGACTAGCAAGCAGGTTATCAGTTCCCAGATCCTGTCTATCATATGTGGTCAAGCTGTGAGAGTGAAAGCAGACTGATAACCGCCCGTAAATAAAGATGAGCGGATAAATATGGGAAAGACTATATCTTGTTTCTTTTATTTGTACAGTTTTACACAACTCACATAATTTAATAAGGGGAGTGGAGGAGGGAAGGAGATATTCCTTCTGAATAGTAGTAATAGTAGTGGTCAAAATGTATTATTCCTGTACTCAAAAAGGAAAAAGACAGCAGAAATATAAGCTCATAGGCAGATGACGTTAACGCATCAACCCTTACTCAGGGCTTCACCTCAAATCAAAAAGCAGTGTGACAGGAGGAGGAATGCTACAGTCTGAGAAATAAAAATAACATGAGGTCTGGATGAGACCCTGCATAGCTAAGTATGGTGAAACCAAATGCTGGTAACTGAAGAAGAGACAAACACAGGACCACAGAGAATGAAAGGCACTGCACTTTCCCATAAATGCAAGGCTGGTCATATGGATCAGAAGGCTGACAGCTCCTTGGGGCTTTTTCCAGAGAAGCTGGAATTTCTGAGTGCTAAATGTGTGTGTGTGTGTGTGTGTGTGTGTGTGTGTGTGTCTGTGTGTGTCTGTGTCTGTGTTTGTGTGTCTTCCTGCTCTTGAAGCCCCCTTAGAGCACAAAGCCATTCCTGTGAAGACCAGACCCACCTGTGCTGGAAACCCAAAAGTTTCCTGGCTCCTTACTAAAAGGTCTGCTTTTGCCTACACCAAAAAAAAGTATAAAGCACTCCACTGAAGGAAAAATAAATGTGACTGACAAGAAAGAGTGACATTTTTTTTTTATCTTTTCGATAGCTGTCCTGTGATCTTTCATCTTTAAACTGGGAGACTATTTGAAAACTTATGATCACTCTTGTATTTCTCTRTACTTTCCTTCCTTTCTTCCTTCTTTCTTCAGAAAGTCTTTCCAAAGAACTCATGGAAGTTAAAGGTGAGAATATGTCTCTTTAAAGAATAAATGAAAGTAGTATGTAACTTATACCATTCTTTACATTTGATCTCTTCCTTTTGTGCTTATAATGCAAAAATAACATTATTATTTAATAACTTTTATTTTAAGTTAAATGYAAACAAAATGCTAACAAAATATAGAGTGCTGAATACAACTGATTAGAAATGTAATGATACTTCAGGTAAAATCATGGAAAAGTACAACAGGTAAAATAGTGAGATGATAATTTGGTGCTGTGAGCAACCTAATAATAGAATAATGATAAAGAACTATAGAATAAAATAGATCTTTCAAAATAGTCCTTTAAGATTATTTTTTTCTTTTAAGGAAATTTAGCAGTTTTTTGCACTAGTGGAGAGTGGTGAGGCATGACCTTAAAGTTTGTGTTGTTAAATTGAAGGACTATGTTAAAGCTGACAAAGAAGGTCAAATAAAAAAGAAGAAGGGAAAAAAAAAAAAAAAAAACACTATGATTCCAGAGTTTACCACTAACTATCTCCCTCTAGCCTCCCTATATTCCCTCCCCCACTCCTGACTGTTTTTCAGCTTGAAACGAACAAAAAGTCTTTGGTGGCCTAATGAAATCATTTAAAGAAAATCAAGGTGTTAACATTCCGTGGGAAAAYATCAGTGATTCATACAAAATGAAGCATTAATTCCAACAGTAATAGTAATAAAACAGAAAGGAGGGGGCTCAGCGGTGCTACTGTGGCAGTATACAAAGAAAGTGCAAATCTAAATTTTATTAATGTTAATACAATTGAAAAATCCAAAACATGGCAAAAAGAAAGCAGAGGTTTAGACACAGTGTCTGCTAGGATTTTTAGACAAGAATAAATAACAAATTTTGATAGAAAATGTACGGTGCCTGAGAGAATCAGGGCTATACTGGCAAGTACTTAAATGGGTGTTGCAAGCACATGCTGTTTTAGGATCATGGTACAATCAAACAGCTAATAAACTGTTTTAGCACTACTGATGGTTTTGCAAAGAAACAAATAGTTATCTCAAATGGAACACAGCAAAAGTAGAAGCCAAATTCAAACACTTTCACTGCAAAATTTGTTCCTTTTCTTTCTCATTTTGTGTTCTTTATACTTATATATATTTTTTCCTTAAAAGTAAGTCTCTTACTTCCAGAACAAAGAGTTTTAGTAATTGGGCTAATTGCTAATACTTTTTGTCCTGGAAATAAGAGAAATAATTCACACTGAACATATATCAAATATACACACATATATGTATATGTATATTTGTGTGTATGTGTTTATATTTCCCTAATTCAGTGTTGTCTAATGGACTATGCATAAATATTCTGGACTAAAGAACTAAAATTCTGGATCTTTCTGTTTCCTTACTAAAGTTCCTATCCAATAACTCAATTGTCTTCAATTTGTACTGTTATGAGAAACTGTCCAGTGTCTGAACTTTAACAAGAGAAGCAGCCTCAAGATCCTAATCTGGAAAGTGAGATGTATGGGAATCTTTCTCTTTCCTCCAGTAAATGAAGTTAGAAAATGTAGATCTACTTCATGGAATAATCATTCAAAGAAAAGAAAAGAAAATTTAAGTCTTACYGAATTAGGCAGTGGTCCAGGAAAGAATGATGTGGATTTCAAATGACTACAACCAGTAAATTTATCTCCCTAAATTTCAGTAAAGGCATTACTTAAAATTAATCCCAATATAATATTCAAACTTGTTTAGTGTGTTGTCAGCAGAAATTGAAAAGAATTTTGAAAATTTCTTGAAGAAAACTGAAAAAAATGTTAATTAATGCATTAGCAAGAACACAACACAATTTAGAGAGAGAAAACAAGCAAATCATCTTCTATATATGTTGAATAAAACTGTCCGACTGTTGTCATGTTTTCTGAGATTATTTGAGGCTGACATTCTTTTTATTTGTTCAGTTCAATGTGTGAATTAGACTTTATCATTATCCATGGAGAGAGATCATGCAGGAGAGAGAATAAAATGAGTACCACAAAAGAATAAATAGTATGTTTTAATAATCCACAGAGTTTYGCTCAAGTTTTCATTTTATGGAAGATAGGAGATTTCTCCTCCCTATACAGCAAGAAAAAAAGATGATATCAGGTAAAGACTTGGGAACACAGAAAGTGTTAAGTGAACACTTAAAGTGTTTTTCTATCGATATGAAAACATAAAGAACTGAAAATGTGCAGATCCATAATAATCATACTCAGGTTTGCATCATGAGGGCATCTTCCAGAAAGACTTAATTTTRGAAAATTCATTTAGTCATAGTATTAAAATAAATGTCAAAGAGTTACTATTTAAGAGAAGTAAAAGAAACAAAATTAACTGAAATCTATACCTTTAAAAATCTATGGTCTGAGCTCAGCCTGAATTATAAGGAAGATTCTGGATTATACCACCAAATCACAAGTCAACACATATAATAATTTGCCTATGCGAAAATTTTAGTTTCACCTTTTTATTTATGATTCTAATTTTATCTATTTTTTCAAGACCAAGTTGACATATTCCTAAATCAATAACTTCACAGACAGTTTACCTATTGAATGTATACAATACACTTGAATTAAATAAACTAAGATTATTTCACAAAATTAGTTACTATTTCTGACCTAAAATAGTTATTAAAATGAATGATTTGGCATGGAATCAGAATAGAAAAGAGATACATTAAAACAAGTCTGTAGGTCTAAATTGTACTTTATAGTTAAGATTAATGTGCTTGTTTAGTCTCTAATCTTAAACTCATAAGTGTTTTAGCAGTAAGGATATGTGCAAATGTGACACTCTAAGTACATAATCATCTTTCAAGAAATATATGTGACTTCTGAAACAACAATGAAAAATATGAATTTCCCTTCTGCAGCACCATCAYCAACAATGTCAGTTTTCATTATGACAAAATATATTTCCTATACTTTTGGACACACAATTGTTCAAGTGGAAGAATGTGCCTTTGTTAAGCCTCAGGAACATCTGCTTCTGCTCTCGACTTTGATGTGCTGCATTCYCTCAACAACATCTAGGAATGATTTTGCTCCCCCTAAATTTTTGGGGCTTGTATTCTGCTGCTGATTCACGCATCCATCCACCACCTAGATGTGGATATGTGAGCTTGGTGTTGACGCTCCCCTTAAAGTTGATAGAGATCTCTTCACTCCTGTCAAGGAGCTACAGACGGTGACCATTTGCTATGGTCTCCACGCATTGACACTTAGCACCATTTGCRGCATCTTATGACATTCAAGACATCTGCTTGGGGTTAGTAGAAATGATGTAAGAGTTAGGGGACACCTATACCCTTCTGGAGCAGCAGCTGGATGCCCATSAATTCGACATTTTGGATAGCACAAGTTAAAAAACTATTTGCCATGATTAAAATGGCAGCAACCTGAAATGTTAGTTTTCCTAAATGACTCATGAACCATCCCAGGGGACTGTACATGAAATTAGTCCAACAGAAAAGTAGGCTATAGAATGTCTATAAAATGTCTATGAAAAAAGATAATAAAACYAAGATATTTACAGGTCTTCTTGTCAGTAATATAATGATATTGAACTTTAAATAATATCCTCCCTCCTGAAAACAGAATTTGCTGTATTTCATTTTATTTAGTTTCTTTGGTTACTGAAGTCCCAAGGGGAATTTTGAGATAAAATACGGAATGCATCTCAGCTTGGCAATCTCTCAAAAACTAGTAGGATCGCAATTCCCAGTGGGCCAAATGAGGCAAATTGGGAGGCTTTTTATTTGCAGTCAGCATAAGCAATTGCAAATGTAGTATCTATGAGAACAGAAAACTGATCAATAATTTTCATTACATATATACTCGACTGATTTATATAAATTGTTTCCTAAAAAAAAAAAAAATGAGGGGTTTGACCAAGCTTCCATCATGCATTAAAGTTTTGTCTCTTTTAACAGCCAGAAACAAATTCACACCAAAGTGGAGTGGGGGAGTTTTTTTCTTGTGAGTGCAGTTGAGTCAACATTATATATAAAAACGATATTTGGCATTTTTTATAACTGCCATTGGCAAATAACTTCCACTGTTCACTAACCTGCAGATCAGGAATGAGGTGGAGGCAGGACACATTTTAGGTAGGAAAATTTATTGTATGTATTAAGAAATACGTGACTGTATTTTCATCAGTGATATTTTTGCTGCATTCTATTTTTACATTTATACTAAAACTGCAAAGCGATACCCGAATAAGTGTAATTTGCATTGTAAGGAAACCTGGATGAACTTTAAAGTTTTTCGTTTTACAGGTTTTGGAGTTTTTCTCATCATATAAAGTTTTATCAGAAAAAAAACAGTATGTACATTAAGCTATCTACCATTTATTGCTATTGATTTAGTGTAGGAACACATATCAAGACCATTTATTAATGGCTTGAAAAGTCTGTCACAGCTTGCCTGATGCATAAAATTAAATGTCTACATACTTGGAATTTGTGTTCTGTGTAAAGTGAAATGTTCTGCAACAAGATTGAGTAATAGGAATGACCAAAAATATGAAAACATTTGAGAGCTGGAAAAGAAGATTAGTATGGGTTGAACAAGCAAGTTCAGTACCTTTTTTTTCTTTTCTCCTTTAGACAAGACACTCTGCTGTGTCTGTAGTTTTCCTCAGCTCATGTCTGCTTGGTATCAGAACTTAAGTTTCTTTATTCTCTCACCTAATACAAGCTTCCTTAGTTTACTTAGCTGTTAACCTGATTGCTAATAATTCTGTTTACTTTTTTTCTGTTTGACAACTATGGTAATAAATTATTAGGAAAAAAAAAGAAACAAGCTTTAGGTCTATTTTTCTTTAAACACATGATATTAGTTGTGCTGACCAGTTGCCTAGTCAATAATGTCTGCTTGATACTTTCCAAAACATATTAATATCCAATCTAATATGTGTCAGATCTAATGTATCTTGCATTGCAGAAGTTAGTCATCATTGACTAATCCTATCCTGGGACAAATTGTTTCATTTATTCAAATTACCTTGTGTCACTTTGTTGTTTCAGTCATTAGCAGGCCACAGATTATATCTCTGGATTTTCCTTGTCTTGCTATGCTCAAATCAGGACCTGGGTTTTTTTTGGTTATCTGAAATCACAACCAAGTCAAGTCCATTTTGTCATATGTATTAACTGTGCATTAATATGGGTACTCATGCTCAAAGTAAGATCTGAGTGGTTTTTACCAAGTCTGTCCATTTTTCTGCAAATGTGCAGCACAGGCAATATAATTTTCCAGGAGTCATGTAAGTAGCCTCAAAAAAATAAAAATAAATAAATAAAAATAAATAAATAAACCTCTGAAGTTTTGTCATAGAAGCAAGGGAAAGATTTGAAAAACTTTCTATAATACATTATGTTTATTAAGATGTTGTCTTCCCTTTGTAACTTTCTGTACTTCAATAACATTCTTTATTCTATTATCATACAGATAGTTTTCTTTTCTTTTCTTATTTCTAATTTATTTGTTTTTGCTTTTTAAACAAATAGCTTGCAGTGCAGACAATGCATTGCAATTGGCAGACAATTTGTTGTTCCCAGGTTATTTCACATTTCTTCTAACTCCCACTCCATGAAAGACAGGAGGAGAAAAACTGTTTCCCAGGTAATTTATTTGTGAATCAGTCTGGAAATAATGTCTACAGGTGAAATAACTTCTTTTCAAAAATAATATTAAAAAAAAATTCTAGTCTCGTAATTTCAGCTTCCATTGCACAGATTGCCTAAGTAACAAATTATAGTTAATAATTCTTTTCTAAGCAAAAGTTAGTTCTCCAAGTAGCATTCAAATGTACTATCACAGATTTTTATGCCTGAATTGTCTGATCCATTCATTTCATACTGTTTACATCATGATTGAGAGTTAAAATACTGCAGTAAGATCAGTCAAAAGTGCTTTACTTCAAATAGTCATAGAAGAAAAAGTTCTCTTAACGATTACCTGACACTATGAATCAAAAAAAGAAAACCCTCTAAAGTAAGATAATTTCTTTATTTTATTATTTGATAAGTGGCTAGGAATAAAAAAGTAATCAGAATCTTTCAAAATATTTTATTATGTAATGAAAGTATATTTTACCTGTGGTCTAGGCTTTCTCTATGGACAATGTTTAATACATTCTAGCAGATTGCCGATTTTCAGATCACAGAACAACCATTTTGCATAGAAATGTTCTTCTTTTGCATTGATGCATTGTAAAACTGATAGATGGTAGCATTTAAATTATAGCTAGTTGCAGGTTAGTATATTCAGATGTAGAATAATTTTCGTTCATCCCTTTTAGATGTTAAGAAATGTATTTGATGCCTTTGGGTATACATATTTTGTGCTGATGCTTCACAGAGTAATAGTCAAGTTACTTGTTTTCTATTTCAGAGGGCAAGAGACTGAAAACATGTTAAAATATGTGGTTTTCTTCCTTATAAGGTACTAGAAGTCATCTTCTGTTTCTGGGCAATTTAAAAGTCTGAAGTAGGGAAGAAAAAAAAAGATCACAACTAATTATTTGTTAAGACAGCATTTTTGATGGCCTTTGGATCACATATTTAGTTACCTAAGCAGTATGTAGAAATTATAAATCTACAGGATATTCCAGTATAGCGAAGTGAGGAGTTAAGAATAGAAAATGTTGAATGTTTTAGTATTAGAAGTGCAGTCACTTCTAAAGTCTGACAGAAAGCACAATTTAAGGTGTAAATCAGTTTTAAGAGATCTCTAGAAGTGTAACTTCAAGGGGTATTTACATGCAAAACTATGCAGGAGGGAAGTTTGCACGTCTTAAGGCTTTGGAAAGAATACAGTATGAGTTTATGAGTTCTTATAAGCAAAGGACATGGGCTTTAATTCCGCCTTTGACCAGAGCCCCATAGGGAAAGGCAATTTTAAAATTTAAAAGTGGAGCATGATAACAGTAGGTAAATTCAGGGCCATCTGGTAAAAACTGGATCAACAAGGAGTTTCTCTGGAAGTAAGGTTATGCATAATTACATTGTTTGTGCTTGTTATAGCCACACCCAAATGGGTCATAGTCCCTATGAGGGAGAGCAGGGAAAAACAAGTCTGCAAATTAAGTATATGCATATATGTTATATATATATATATATATGTGTGTGTGTGTGTGCATGTGTATATAGAAAAAGTATATATTATATACTAACAAAATAGAATGGTTTTAGAACTAAACCTAAATATAGCCTTTTTTCCTCGAGTCTGGTGAAATATTCATATCAGGAAATTTAATGTTCTGAACCTTCACCTTGACATCAAAGAAATATGTGAAAGCATCTTTTTACTAACATTTGATTGTTGTTCTATTTTTCTCCTAGTTTCATTCTTTAAAAGGGGGTATTCAAAACCACTCAGCAGGTTGCTTCACTTAGCATATCTGTTAACTTTCTTGTCTTAAACATGAAAGATCCATAACTGTTAATATTCCTGKCACATTTCCTTGCTTCTCAGTATGAAGTTAATCATCCTATGTAAGACAAAATAGCATTTAAACTAGACAATTTTGACTAGTCATCAGTCTGAAAAAATTACAAGTACTAAACTAGCAGTTTCATACAGGAGTCTATACCCTGATATCACTCAGGYGAACATCAGCAAGCCTTCCCTGACACTCATCTTCCTACCAATGCAGTAGCCAGATTCGGTGACTTCATGGAGATTAYGTCCTCACAAACAGCTCTTGAACATAGCATCTTATGAGAATGCTGAACAGAGCTTCTTGTTTTGTTTTATCCCAGGTTACACCTTATTTCTCTCAAATCTAAAATCTGTAAGAATGMAAAAGAATCTATTGACAGAGTACAATAACAAAAAGAAGATTGCAGTTACTTCATTGAATTTAATGTTACAGACACCAAAGAGTACATTAGAAAAGATGTTAGACTRGTGAGTTAAAGGCTTGAGTCTGAGAAAAAGTAACTTGTTATTGCTTGATGTAAAGGAAAGGTTGTTCTAGATATCTGAAAAGCTTATATACAGAAACATAATAATTTTAGAGTTATAATAGTCACCCAAAAGCCTCCATCTCTAGTCTCAAACCATGGAAATCTCACCTACCTCCATCTGTAGGGGAAGGAACCACTGGTCAAGTCAAAGCCAGCACAAACTTTTAAAAATCAGGAACAATATATTATACACAAACAATTTTCTTGAAAAGAAAAAAAATATATTTATTTGCTCAAAAGCTAATGAAGGACACATGCCTCAAAGTAGCAGCTGGGAAGTCAAACAGTGCCTGAGCTCTGCCAGATAGGCAAGAGGAGTGGAACCAGTACCATAACACGAGACTCTGCCTTGACAGTAACCTGAAATACTAGATGGGCTATGCTATTAAAATCACAGATGATTGGTGCTTATCCAGAATCCTAAGGAGAGGTTGCCCTTGTGATGAATAGACAGCTTAAGGTATTCAGCTAATAAACTCACAGTGCCTTTGGCACCAGTTTAGCAAATTGAGAGCAAGGCGATGCTCCCGGAGTCGGTAATGCTTATAATTGAGCATTGGCAAGCCATTTACATCAAATGAATAACCTCCTAGTGGTCCACCCACACTGTTAGCTGACAGTATCTTGTGTATTGTCAGCTATCCAGCAACCTGGAATTACTGAAATGTTGGCAAAGCCAAGTGTTCAAGCTTTTATGGTGAATGAGTAAATTACAGGTCCTGAGCCAGTAACCTTTTTGCAATTTGATTTCAGTTGAGTGTTGGCATAATACCAACATAGAAAATTTGATTTGGATAATATCCTTTGAAAGTTAGTTTCATCCTTTCTATTCTCCTTTTCGTTTCTATTTGAAGTGCAAGTTGTTAGCATGGTTCACAGCAAAAAACCTGTAAACTAGACAAAAGCAGACTTTTGTAATAGACTGACTGGGTAACTTGCTTATGGATACATAGGCTTCCACATGTGAGTAATTCATAGAATCATAGAATTACAGAATTGTGGAACTGCAAAATCATTCAGGTTGGAGGCGACCTTTGGAGGTCTCTAGTCCAATCTCCTGCTCAAAGCAGGGCTAGTTCTGAGGTCAGACCAACGCTTTTCCAGCTGGATCTTGAAAACCTCTGAGGATAGAGATTACACAGTATCTCTGGGCAACTTGTTCTAACATGTAATTATCGACAGTTGTGTTCATGTAAGCATTGGCAAGAGACTGGAGGAAGAGAAGTGGGACAGAAAAGGTAGATGATAAAGAAAGATCATTATGATGTATTTCAATAATTTCCATAATGGCATGTTTTTTATTCCTTGAATTGAGGGAAGGAGGTGTTTTTTTTTTTTCTTTTTTTCTTTTTTTTTTCCCTCTTCTTTCCTTTTTTTTTTTATCGTGCTGTATTTTATTACTGTGGGTTGATTCAGGAACAAAGATGTCATTCTGTAATGGTGCAAATAAAAAAATGCTCATTGCCATAGTAAAGTAAATATAATTATATTAATATGAACATTAACTCTGAACAAAAAAAAAAAGGAGAGCTTTCAAAGGATAGTGGCTGTTAGCTTGCAGATCAATGCAAAGGAAAAAAGTATCTTCTAATTTAACTATTTATAAATTGCCCCTATTAAAGAACTTCAGTTTTTTATGTGCTTTAATAAACATTGTATTGCCATAAACACTGTGTTGCTGCAACAACACAATCTGACAAAGTTAAGTCTCAAGATCTTGACAGTTTCACACATGCCTATAAACATTTTGTGCACTTTAATTTTTACAGGCTGTATTTAACGGGATGATTGAAAACAAATCAAGGTTGTACTGAGGCAACTGAGAGCCAGCTGTGAGGTTTTACAAGATTTTTTAGAATTAAATCAATAATACTAAGCAACATAATGTAAAGCAACTTTGTGCACCATTGAAACAGCTGAATTCATAGAAAATAGAACTAAACAGAAAGTTAGAGCATGCATATTTTTATTCTGTAGAATTTGATATGGAATTATAACACTGATACAAAATTTTAAACTTGTAAAATAAGTCAAATAATAGATCTTGAAACAGATGAATGAGTTCTGGATTTCATG
Source organism: Rhea americana (assembly GCF_003343005.1). NCBI lineage: Eukaryota > Metazoa > Chordata > Aves > Rheiformes > Rheidae > Rhea > Rhea americana. The sequence continues at coordinate 7,731,283 of NW_028186368.1, read as the reverse complement.
CAATATATGCATGCAGCTTTAGTAAGTCTAGATGAAAGGCCCAATTTATGACTACAGCTGTGTGCATCCACAAGCTTCCTTTGCTGTTTATAGCTTTCTATTCTATGACGTTGGCATTCAAAACAGTGATACAGTGTGTGGAATTCTTCTTCTTCCCTTTTTTTTTTTTTTTTT
>NW_028186368.1:7709384-7731094 GCF_003343005.1 Rhea americana | reverse complement strand
ATTGATGGAGTTTACTGAAGCTATTATTTTGTTATTGATGATTTTTTTAAGACTTACATTTTATGTTCTTTCTGTCCATACGTGGAATTATCATCAAAACAACGGAGGTCTGTATGTAAAAGCTTTATCAGTGAATTAGATATGTGATATGTTGAGGTCCCACATTTGTTTCCAGCATCCATACTACTTTCTTGTTTTGTAAATCGGATTTTTATACTGTATTTAAAAATGAGTACTGCATTGAAATAAAACTAGAWTTTAAGATTCATCTTTGTTAAAATTCTTGAAATATTAAGATGATAAAATAATCATTCTTGAAATATTCAGATTGTGGGCAAAAATGCTCATTTAGGAGATTTTTACATTATCAACTAAACTGTCTCTAAAAGAGGTAGCATAGCAGTGATAGTAATAAAGGAGAGAGTTCAAACTAAAAGTTTCAAAAAAACCCTACTAATTTGATGGAATAGTGGTAGAAAGAAGAAGCAGAATAAGATAAAAGCTTACTAAAACTCAAAATGCACCAAAATAGTTTTTCAAAAGTATAGTGTATTCTAGTTTGTTCAGAAAGTGCCTAAAAGATAGCTGTCTAAGTAAAGTACRGTGAGGGCACTTTCAGAATATAATAGATAAATGCTTAGAAGGCAGTTTTACAAATATGTTCATTCTATTTTCCAGGGGAAAAAAGTTATCTATGTTTAAAATATATGTATATATTTAATATATATATATATATATATATATTTTCTTAAAGGTTAACAAAGGCTTCCATGGAGAGCTTACCTGTGCATTAACAGCTGACTTCTGACTTAACGTCATAAGCATATTTCGACTACACTGTCTTCTAGGCTGCCTATTTCTGGAGTCAAAACATCTTCTAGTTTTATTTTGTTCATTATGAACACTGCTGTGCACTTGTATACACTGCTATATTCTAATATGAAAGGAAATTTACTCCTCTTCCATGTTTGTCCTATTCTATAAGCATTTGTTACATGAGAATAAATAGATAACTGTTAATTCTTAACGAAGCAGAAAATATGTGGATCCTTCTGCAGATTCTTCTGATCCTTAGAATATTTTTGGTAAATTAAAAATGCAAGTGAGGCAATTCTGTCTTTTGCCTGAAAAGASATACTTTTAGCTTTCTAAGGGAACACGTAATGAGATCCAAACCTATTATGACATTTTGTTTAATAAAACACTATAAGTTATTAATTCGGATATCCTATTTTCTTCACATAGTCACTGTTTGCTGAGATGACAGGTAGTAACTGAATGTTAAAAGGGTAAATAAAGCTGTTTTTTTGATTGTCTTCAACAGTGAACAAGTATTAAATCTGTTATAGTTAAATTTTATCTAGTACAAACTACTCTCCTAATGCAATAATTTTAAAGCAATACTTCTTCCATCTGGTGAATGGAATCCATAGTCCTTGGATTCAAACTGTTTTAATGAAAGAGCAATTGTCTAGGAAAACATGCTCATAAAAAATTCAATTTTCTCRGGAAGTAGACTAGTTGAGATTTTGCACTTGAACAGAATCCTCTTATCTGAAATTAGTTCAGTGATTTGCATGCATGCAGGCCACAGATGGAAAGGAGATTCAAAAGTAAAAACACCATCTGTATTTGTCTTTAATGACAAGTTATAGGGAAGTCTGAGAAGGTTATTTTCAATAACCAGGTTTCAAAATCTTCACAAGATCTTCAGTATACTTAGTTGTTCTGACCCTGCAAAATTAATACTATAAAATCCAACTATATATAAGATAAGCAGATCTTGTACTTTTGTAAATAATGAGCAGTTTTCTTCCATACAGCATTTGGAATACATTAGTGTATAATTGCATGAAGTAGTCATTGTATATATTTTTTATGAGTGTTGATACTCCAGTGTGTGGATGCTATTAGATTTTTCCGAAACTGCAATCATCAACAGTGGGGATCAGATTATATGGAACAAAACCCTTGCGTAGGCTAAAAGAAAAGAGAAAATAGTAACATTTGTGCTTTGGAATTAAGTCACTATGAGCTGGAAGCAGGTAGTGTTTTRTCTGCTTGAGACTGGGAAAGATATATATGCATATTGTATTACATGAACATTTTGATCAGTTTTACCCTACACCACATAAAAATGCATCAGAAAATGGAAGGGAAAAATAATAGGATGTCAGAACCTTTATCTAAATGATTACTAACACTGAACATTTGATTTACAGGATTCAAACACTGAGTGAGAGACGTCTTTAGGATGCAGTAACTAAGTCCTAAATCGACAGACTTTTAACCTCAGACCTCCTTTTTGTCAATCAAATCAAAAAGATTTCAGCATATTCAGAGAAATCTGCATGCTTTTTGTTGGAAAGGTTTGGTGCCATTTACCTGGCATTTGTTTTAGTTCTTTGACTTTTCTCGTGTTTGGCAGCACACAAAATACACAGAATGTAAAACGCCCTGTGAACGTACATAACTGCATAACGGAGCACGGCGCAGAGAAGAGGACTGGGCTTCCGGAGACCAACGCAGGCCTGCAGCGGCAAACGCTGCACTCATGGTGTGCATCAGTCGGTACACTTTCAGCACGGCTTGTTAGCTCAGGGCAGGAGCACAGCCCTGTGGCTATAGCAGTCTTGTAAATGAGCTAACTTTTCTGAATGAGCTGGAATTGCCCAGCACAGACACAAACCCCGGATCAGTGTGAGGCTCCCGCGCTGCAGCCAGTTGCASGGTAGGCATGCCACGAGACGGTGGCTAGCTGAAATGAGCATTCAGAAGAGTGAAGTGACCTATCAGAACCTGTTTGTKTTAACCTTTAAACAAAGGTCTTGAATAAATCAGCCATTTTATAAAGTGTTTGTGATTTGCTGATCTCTGCTGGAACATAGCATAGAAAAGATCTAGCATAGATGTATTTTTAGAGTGGTGAGAGAGAGAGAGAGTGAAAGCGTATGAAGTAAATCTATTTCAGGGAAAATAGAACCGTGTGTGACCAGCCACATCTGAATTGTAAATAATGCAACATTTCAGCACAAAGCAGCTATGAGGACAGTTGGAGGCCTTCTAGCTCATGAAATACCACCGCCCAGGCAGTTTGTTATCATCAGTCCGTGGGACTTGTCCACAGGTCTTGTTGAGTAGCAAAGCCTCGTACAAGCTGTACTTTACACTGCAGTGTAAGGTGCTTGCCAGTCAGTCCAGCTAACCACTCATGTTAGTACAGCCTCCTGTACTGCAACAACTTCTAGTATTTGGCAGGAGTACACACAGCATATAGGTTCACACAAATTCTTAATGCCCACATAGACCTGTTAGAGAAAATGATCTGTTTAGTTTTTGCGTAAGCTTCAAATTGAGAGCTATGCTGTTAATCTTAAGGTTAGCATAGCACAGGAATATTTAAGAAATAATTTTTGCACAGTCTTTCTCATAACACTTTAATTGTTTTGTATCCTGCAAGTTATGACATAATTTCCATAAAACGCAAATTTAGCATGATTTAAGTCTACTGATTAAGTCCTTCCTTTAGCTTACTCCTTTATCAGGTGTCAGCAGAATTTCCTCCAGCTACCTTTCTTGGCATTCATCCTTTTTGCATTATCTATAATTCTCTTAAAACTCCGGGCATCAACTATATCTTCTTGCATAGGCTTCACTGTCAGTGTAATACTTAGACAGCTTCTTTGTCTTTTTTTTTTTTTTTTTTTTTTTTTTTTTTTTTTTTTTTTTTNCCTGAGTGATACAGTCCACTCTTTCTAGGGTCTAGATGATGCATTCCTTCATAGTAGGTTTCAATCCTAATAATTCTACATATATTACAGTAAATAAAAGCTTGAATAAAAGCAAAACTGTCTTGCATTCTTTTTTCATTTTATGTTTCTGTGAAAAAAAAAAATCTTCTCGCTATTTAAATTCACATTATTGAATATTCACAGTCACCTGAGCACTACCTTGGATCTGTGGGAACATCTGAGACTCTACTACAATCTGTCACAATTGTGCATCTAGAGAATGATTCTTAAAATATATTACTTTTTCCTTTGCTGTTCTCCTATTGGCAATATTTTGACCAGTCATTTAGGAAGAAGAAGAAAAAGTGCAAGAATTAACTAACTTTATTCATACTTTCAGAATTAATGAAAAAATATTAATAGTCAAAGTAAACACATCATATGAAACACACTAACTGAAAACATTTGCTCTAAAATCTACAGAAAAAAAAAGATTTAAGATTTATAAATAATGGTGATCTCTGAGCAGCAGAAAGAGAGAAAATGGAAAAACAAGCCTGAAAATCATCATTACTTAGTTTTTCTGTTACTTGACCTTTTTCAGGCATTTACTATTAGCCATTGCTGGAGGCAGGCTTCTAGGCTAAGTGGACCTTTCCCACATGTTGCTGTACTTGCGCAGGAGAAAGGGCAAGGTAGAAAAACAATAGATTTGCTAACAAAAAGTGATCTGTTACCGAAAGCATCCACAATCACCCACCTATCTAGGTCAGACTTTACTTTTAGAAGTTATTGGTTTCAGTTCTGCTGGCTTTTTAGTGTTAAACTATTTCACTTTCTTCACGCTTGTAGAAAGAGATCTGTTTAAATTGGATCATAAAGAGCACCTCAGAGAATTAGGGTCTGACCTAATTTTTGTCTGACCAGTCCTGACATAGTGTGTTAATAACTTTTCACATTAAGAAGACTATTTCCATCATTTAGGTCATGTAACGTTTGAATATGGAAGTGATTTGTCTTTGCAATTATGCTGGGTAATCACACTAAATGGAATTGYTTTTACAGGAAAAGTAAGAAATCAATGACATAAAGCATTGTTATTGAGGTGATATATTTCAAAATGGCAGATATTTTTGGCACTGGGGTTTTTTTTTTTACTCTTTTTTTGTGGTTTCACTGTTATATAAGGAAAAAGAACTATATTCTCTCTGTAACAAAAAGTGTTGAATAAACAACGTTATAGAAGTTTATTTTGAAAAAAAATGAAAACTATAACAACAAACAAGATATCTTAATTGTTACAATGTATTTATGAACTACTTTTAATTCAATTAATTAGAACCATAAAATAGTAAAAGGTAGATTCAGGAAAAAGAGATATCTTAAACAACTGGTAACAATAAATTATTCTTCGACTATGAAGAACAAAAAGGAACTAAAGAAGAAATAAAATAAAGTTATGGGTAAAAAGGGGATATTGAATACAAATGAATGATTTGGAAATTTATATTTGAGTAAACTAGAGAAATCCAATGATACAATGACTAGWGATTATACCCTTCTTTCAACAGCTTTGAATTTTACGTATCTTTGTATTTTTTATATATGTAAAGATCATCATACTATCCTTTCTAACCCTTAATTCTTTCAATTTATAATCCTTTTTCTTTTTCTTTTTTTTTTTTTCTGTTGCAAAAAAGGGCAGTTCTGCCTCTTCCCTTTTTTGTCTAGAATGTACACTCTGGATGTTAGGCAAGTGTGAAGAAAAAGGAATTACAGACCATCGTGGTATGGTGTTCGCACAGGAATGCAGACACCTATGCGCACACACCCACGTACACACACACATTGCCCAAAATACCTATTGTTTCTTTTAGAGAAATAAAGAAACACTAGGTTTCAGACTCTGGCTTTAGATTCTGAAAAYGATTAGAGGAGAATTGAGTCATAACTTTATTCACATTTTTGGGATGATATTTGCCTTTTTGAATAATTAAAAGAATATTCCCAGAAGGGAATGAAGAGCACAGATAATAAAGGGTAATTGTTTTTGTTCACCTGCTGATAATACACTATCTGTATCCTATYTTGTCTTCTGATCTGTGCTATATGTTTTGTATCTATCACACAGAAAAAAATCCATTCATTTTATATTGACATTTTTAGAAATAGTAAATTTTCTTGTGCTAATTGCAGATATTTTCTCATCTTTGTGTTGCATGTTATACTACTAAGGAAGAGAACACACACGATTTATATAATAAAACATGCAGTATGGTGTTCTTGATATAAAAGGTGTTTCTCATTCATTTCAAAATTTCCATAGTACATTATTTATTTTCATATTATTGAGCTACAGAAAACATTTGCAGATAAGAGAAACACATTTTGTATTAATATAGTTACATACTCAGAGAAGACAAGTTAATCATGCTGTTATCTTGCTTTTCACAATAACTTCAATATTTTTGATATTTCTGCAATCATTTACTCAGTTATATATTTTAAGTATTGATTGTTATTTATATATATTCTCCAGAGGCCCCTTCCAATGTTTCTGACTTTGTGATTCTGTGATTAGAAATCACAAAATGACAATTTCCCAGGTATTTTAGGCAGGAAGTCTGTACCCATTCAGTACAAACTTGCTTTCTAATGGATATACCTACAGCATCCATTCAATGCATAGAAATGAGTTAAGTATCATCTTGCATAATACAAATCAAGGCTATATCCACTATAATGTGTGGATTAAAATACACTGGAACTTTTGCCAGTTATATACATCTACTTTTAAGTGATTTCCTGTTTAAGTCTTGGTAAAACACACCACTGTGAAAGACTTTTTTCTTTAATAATTTATATATTAAAAGGTAGGATTCTTGGATGGTGGAACACTTTCAGTAAAAAGACTGGARCTTTGAGAATACTTTTTTTAGAGAAAGAATTTTATAAATCAAGAGTTTATAAAACATACACAAGTCACACGTGTTGCTTTTATATCTTTGTAAATGTGTGATTGTGATGTTGCTGTAATATCGTATTTGTAGAGAGTGTTTCCACAGAAAGACCTCAAAAATGCTTCTTATACTCTAAGAGTATTCCTATACTCTGGAAAGGTACTCATTTACCTTTCCAGTAGAACTTGGCAGCTGTTTACCAAGCATTTGATACAAATATTACGGCTATGTAGTTTAAAACAGATCAGTGCTGAATGCAACTGACATACTCAGAATTTATGTAAATGAAATTTGGCCAGCATATGTTAGTTAATATTCCAGAATATGTTAGAAATGCCACAACATTTTTATTATTGGATTTGCTTTACCTACTTCCATGTAGTAGACAGAAAGGGGAAAGTTGGAGCAAAAAATTTCCCACAAAAAACAAAGGATACACATAAGGAAAAGCAACTGAAGAAATCTGCAAAGAAATTAATTACATTATGAATGTTACTGTTCCATCAGAGAAATCTATTTTTAAAGCTTTCATCTTGACTTTATCTTGCCAGTGAATTTTGCTTTTGACTAACAATCCAGAGATAAAATGTTATGAAAATCACAGAAGTCTGCTGAGAAATGCATGTCCAATGGACTGCTATATACACTGGGCACCTGCTACAATAATTTCAAACACTAATGAGTTCATTTATTTAAGTAAACAGACATTAGCCAAATCATGCAGCAAGACTGGCAGATAACATATCTAAAAACCCAAATACCGTAGTATTCAATCAATCAAAAGAAGTAGCTGTTTCTGAAAGATATGTAGTTAAACTGTCAATATGAACAGCTAAATTATCAGTGTGTGTAAAGTTTTGGGTTCTGAGAAAGCAACAGAAATTTTGATCTGGAARATACAATTCAGTAATTAAATAAACTCAAATTAAAGAGGGCAAATTATGCAGCTACATCTGGAAAATGCACATCTACAAGACTAAAAAAGCATTTAACATCAGCAACAAAGCCACATCAAGTAGAGTCATCTGAAACGTCTAGCATATTTAAAGAAAACAATTMATGAAATAATAGTCATATTACAAGGAACCTTTCAGCCTTTATATTTTCATCTTTCTGTTGTTTGATTCTATTCATTTTGTGCACAAAAAGTCTGAATCAAATTTATAAAACTGATTGTTTAGTTCTTGCTCAGGTAAGTAACTGATTTTAATGTTCATTTGAACACGTAATGCCTGCGAGATCATGCCTGTCTYGTAAGTCATGAAGAGGCAAAATTACTGTTATAATTGCATTTTCCAAGTTCTGAATTTAAGACAGATTGTATGTTTCAAATCTTGGACCACATTATAAAACAACAAAATCAAACAAAAAACAACTTTCTACTGGAAAATATTTTTTAATATTGTACTGATACTGTACTTCTTTGTGTCACAAGGTCCCAGATACAAATGTATACATAAACAACATTTGAAATGAGGAACATTGCTGTTTTCCTTTGTAATTTTATGGTCTTCAGTTTCATGTTATTATAGTGTAAGWGGTTTTCCAATAACGGAAACGAAGAAGCACTAAATTATTATGGAGATGAGTAACTATCACTAAAATGAACAGGGTATACTGCAATAAAACTCATCAGAATATGTATTAAATTTCTTAATTCTCCTATTATTACAATTTCCAGTGCGCTTCTCCAATGTGTATTAGAATGCATATTCCAGGGCTTTCACCTCCTTTCCAGYCTGTTTCATAAACAAAGCTTGTGCTCAGTGTATATTCTTTGGCACACTGAAAGTTACAGCAATGAATAATTTTGCTCAAAAAAAGCTTTTACAGACAGTCAGAGGTTTCTAAGGCCTCAGAAAATTGCTTCAGATAGAAGACATCTCATGTTATTTATTCAAGGTGAAGAGGTAAACAACTTTATATGGGATCTGGTCCACCTGTAATCTGAATTACCTATTGTAATATCTTCTACCCTTGCCTCTGTACAAAGTGATTATACTCTCAATTTAGAAATCGTAGGCAAATGATGAAAAGTTAGATTAAAAGTAACTGTGTTTAGCATGTATTGTGAGAACAGCAAAGCAATTTAAGTTTAGATTTTAGATTGAATTGTACTCCTCTCTTCACCTTGCTGGCCTTTATCTTCTGAAACAAAGGTAAGCTGAGTTACAGATTTTCATGAACATGTACTTCTTGAGCAGAAAAATAGACTAGGTTGCCATTACATGTTACATGTTACAGTCAGAATATCTGAAAAGGCATAGTTGAAAAGCACTTTTTTTTTTTTCAAACTCAGTTTGTATTTGAGCTCCTAATGAGATCTGAGAATCAAAACAAACTTGAAGGAATGAGGTTCAGTAGCTGCCACTACATGCAGCTCTGCCTCCCAAGAAAGGCACTTTSTGTTCTTTCAATAGCTTAGATTCTCAAGGTTAAATAGACTTACAGTTTGAAGGAAGCCATGGAGAGGGGACACTGAAAATAAATAACATGTGAAGAACAATGACACTAAAAATCTTTCTTACATAGCTTTGCGTTAGACATTTCAAAATCAAAAAGCAGCACTAAAATGTATCTGTGTTTTGCTAGTTCACATTCCATAAAAAGGGCTCCGATTCTTACATTACGATAATGATTATATTTTCATGTCATAAAAAAGAGTATATTTTTAACTCTTACAAAGCCTCATACCAACACAATTTAAAACCATAACTGAATATTTTTAATTCTGTTTTTCCATATAAAATATTTCACTTTTCACCTTTACCTGATTTACCATCAGTCCCATTAAAACCAAGATGACTATTTAGTAAAAATATATTTACTTCTGAATTATATCATGTTTTCTTATTATTGACAGCAAAGTCTTTATTTGTGTGTGTGTGTGTGTGAGAGAGAGAGAGAGAGAGAGAGTGTTTGTATGTAAGTATGTATTCTTTTCTTCAACTTTCTCTTCTTCTAGTCTTTCTTTTGAGCCACATATCATGTCAAATTTTCTTATCGTTCATTATAGTTATCTGATATTCTCTTCATAATCTGTAATTTATTTAAAAATGATGGAAAATGACCTCCTTTATATTTTATACTTCTAGGTTTAATACATTTTTAATGTATTTTAATTTTAATTTTAATACATTTTTGAATGCATATATCCACTTACACGATAATTGTATTACCTACAATGTTAGAAAATATTTACAGAAGTGGGAACAGATAAAATATAAACCCTCTGATWCCTTTAATATATTCTTCTGGTATAAAATCTAGTTGAAAAGGCATTCTGTGAGCCTGTAACAGTGAGGGAAAAGGTGACACATTTCCTRAATAGTTTATATTGTATAAATTGATCTACGACAAAAAGAAAAGAATAGTATGCTTAAAAGAAAATAAATATTCTGGATTTGAAAGATCAGATTTTAAATCTGATCTTTTAGAAGATGTTGTCATCAACAGCTACAGAGCTCTAATTGAAATAAAGCATATGATCTATGCTCAAAGTGCCAACTCATGTTTTGAAATTCATAAAAATTGAAACGGAATCTCAAACACTTTAAACTGTCTTGACTTCATTTAACTGCAGTGCAAAAGCTGCAGTGGGTGTTTCATGTCATTAGAAGTATCAATAGCTATTGAATAGCTAAATCGGTAGGAATCCCTTTGAAACATTATCTTCAAAAGTCACCTTTCTGTTCTTCTTGGCCTTGTGGGCTCCAAATGAAAACAATTATCTTGGCTGCAGGTTATGCCTAAGAATTYAATTTGAAATATAAAATATCCCCAATAAGATAACAGTTATTTTTTCAGATTCTGTAGGAATCTACATACCTGCATACTACCATAGTAATAATTTTAGTTAACCTAAGATCAGAGTTTATCTTAGATATCACCCTTACATTTGTCAATTAAAAATCTTAATTTTCATTTAAATTTTCATTTTCAATTTCTTTGAACTCTACAAAAATACCCCTGGATACTGCAATGTAAGTAACTGAAGTGAAGAACCACTTTGTGGAGAAAAAAGGAGACTCATCTTTGGCTTACTAGATCAAAGAAACTTCAAAGCAACTGAAAGACCTCACTTCAGAAATAAACTCTGACAGAGACAGTCTCTCTAGGGATTTAATACTTTACACAGCTKTAATAACAAGGATGCTTCTCACCCACCCCCTTTTCTCTCTGTTGTAAGTGCCTAGGATGCATCATGATGGGCCAAACCAGGCCAAGAAATACATGTAATATGATAGTTTTCACATGCTTCAGCTATTTTAGAAAGTGCATCAATATTCCATATCATCTATGAAAAAATCAAGAAGAAAAAATTCTGAATAAGTATCTAATAATACTCACCTGAGGCTGAATCAGAAGAGAAAGAGCAACAAAGAAAGGAAATTGAAAATTAAAAAGTGAGGTCTCTTTCTAGGATGTCTAACTTCAGTATTGTGATGCATATACATAYGTGTAAGTAACTTTCAGTTGATATAAAATTGAGTTTTTAATTTTTAAACCTAGAAAGGCCTWCTTTCCTGCTAATGGTGAGCTGATGTTTATATGAAAGAGAAGGGTAGAACATCAGTGAGTCAAAGGGATTTCTGGTCAACTTCATTCAAAAAATAACTAAGCAAATTAAACCTAAAAATTAAACTAAGTAAAAACTGGTAGCATGGTAATATCCTAAATGACTAAAGAAGAAAGAGGACAGACTAAAGCAAAGAATRCAAGGAAAAATAAAGAACAATTTTCTCCAAACAACAAAAATTATCCATCATGTTTCCAGTATTTAAACTGGAAAATGCATCTGGAAACCCAAATGTTGGCAGAACTGAAATATATCTGCTGTGCTCTTTTCAGCACAGCTAACAGGACAGACTGGAAAATACATGATTATTGCTGGAGAATCTATACTGAAAAAAAAAAAAAAAAAAAGGAACAACTCAACAAAATGTCAATCTGATATCTACATTGTTTACTGTCCTCTTGTAGCAGAGAGACAAAATTTAACTATAACTTTTGACAGGCTTGCAAGGTCAGCTGATCCACTATTCATGGTCCATGCTAGTATTAAATAACCTTTTTTTTAATATGGTCGTAGATGATTTCAGGGACTTCAAATAAAGCTGGAAGTGAATAACTGTATGACTTTCTTGGAGATATCTGTCTTATCAGGAAAGAAGGGAAAAAAATCAGGTGGAGATTGTYAGTTAGATATAAATATTCAATTGGAAAATGATCCAAATTTTATATTACGTTTCTTTTACTAAAAACAATCTAGAAGAATKRATAAACTAATGTTTAGAGAAGAACCAGATATACTTTCCAGCCACCATATCAATCTCCAGAAATTTCCTGATAAAATTCAGGCAGAGTGGTATGCAAYATGTATGGCAGGTAATGTTATTGAGGTAATGAGGAGAGAACATCTTACAGGGTCGTGATCAGTACCTGGTTTCAACCAGGTGGCTATGCTGTTATTAGCTGTGTTTACACTGAGTGGGAATAGTGTCATATAATTATGGAAGTCCTTGAGTTGTATCAGAAAGACTTAACCTCACTCAAGTAAGGTGTGATTAGAGAGAGAGAGACTGATATTATGCAACTTAATTTCCAGCTGTGAAGCTTCAGTGAAATCCTAACTGTGTTGCTAAGTAAAGGCAAATTGCTTAGTAAAGGCAATCACATTCTCATTAGATTGTTACTGCAACTACTACAGCTAGTGCCTYTCTCAAAAAGAAAAAAAATACACCTTCAGCCTCTAGAATGTAGCTGTACCTTTTAGTTGTCTTCTATGCATCATCTCCTTTTGTATTCCAGTATACGAAAGACCTACAATACATGTTAATGCAATCTGAAAACATGGCAGTAATTACGGCTCAAAGCATGGACGATTGCTTATTGAATATGTTAATATCATGTGTAGTATAAATACCATACGTATTAAATATCATCTGCAGGAGATGAACTCCTCTTTTGGAGAATGTGAATTAAGGAATGTAAGTTGTAGGAGGAAAAAACTTGGTGTCAGAATATGYTTTTCCTCCTTGTCCTTGTCTTTGTCCATATGAGTGGATTATCTTGCACACAGCTAAACATCAGATGACGTGTGCAGGTCTRCTCTAACAGATTATACACAGGTAGGAATGCTGCTTATTAACTCAGCTATAGCACAAAAGCAGGTCTACGCTCTTTCCAGGACTAGTGGAACTGGTACTCTCRTGCACTGAGCTAATAGCTGTTTATATAATGAAAAGAACAAGGAATGTAGCCTTGCTCACTTCTAAAACTGTCATTGAAGCCTGTCCTTYCTGCAAGTGACTTTAGTTTGTGACACTCTGCTAGAACAGGTAACATTTTGTCAGTGATTCAAAGTTTCATAACTTACAGTCTGGGTAAACTTGAGAGGTATCAAATCCAAAAATTGAGRTGGATTCAGTAGTACATCAGAAGAAGTGAAAAAAAGACTCTTAGCCTGATGGTCTCGGAATAAGAACAATTATCAAACTTTTTATCCTAGAGTTAGATGCCATTCCTGGAGAAACCAGAGAAGAGCTGTAAAAACCGAGAATTTCTGAGATCTATTCTGAAAGCAGTAACAGGGTTTCCTGGATTTATACCACTTCCAATGCAAGTATCTAAAAACTGAAAACATTCCCAAATATTTTAGAACTTATGACAGAATATAAAGTTAGCCTAAATACTTTTTTTTTTTTTCTCCAATTTGTTTATTCAGGATTCAGATTTTCAAGCTTTTGTCTGTAAAACAAGTGTGAAACATACTTTTTCACTTCTGTTTAAAATGCAGTTTCTATAAAGAATCATATAATACTTTAGACCAGAAGGGACATCTCAGAGCCATCTGATCCAACCACCTGCCCAGCTCAGAACCAGTTTAGATCCAATTGCTCCTGCTATGTTCTGTCAAGTTTTCAGTATCTCCAAGAACGGAGACTCTGCAAAATCTCTGGGCAACCTGGTCCAGTCTTYGACTGCCTTCACGGTGAAAAAAAATTTCTTTATGTAATTTTGGAATTTCCTGTGTTCCAAAATGTGTCCATTGCCTCTCMTCATTGCACTGTGCCCCTCTGAGTTAGGTTTCATCTTCTCTATAACRTCTCATTAGATAGCAGTAGATAGCAACAGTATTCCTGGCTCCCTTACCCTCACCCCACTCCTCTCTTCTTAAGGCTTAAAAAATCCTGCTATTTCATTCTCTCCTTGTATATCATGAGTTTCAGCCCCTTGACCACCTTGGTGGCCCTCCACTAGACTTGGTTACCTGCCAATTGTGCTTTTGTAAACATCCTTAAATAAGCAGAGAAGGTATTATAGCTATTATGCCTTATAATCTTTAATTATGACTTCATTATGACAAAGGAGATGTTAAGGATGTCATTCAAACTTACATTTCATGCAAATAAATTARGGAAGCGTGATAGAGAATGCTGAAATTTCCTAATACTGTGTCAACATTTAGTTATCAATTTCAGAATATCTGTTCTATCATAAGTACCCTGCATCCTGTCAAAACCTCCATGGAGAAAAACAGCTGACGGAACTGAAGAGATGCTATGCTTGTTTAACAGGATCAAAAATGCAATGTAAAGTATTAAAGATCTCCAAAATATAGTCACTGTTCCATTCACCTTTGATTGTAAATTCACATTTGGTCTGTAACCAAACAAAGCCCGATCAAYTAAAAATTTACTATATTTGATCATCCAGCTCTTTTGTTAATTTCTATAAGAGATCTAAGAAGAGTTTTCAGTGAAAACCTCCCCTACAATACTGCCTCAGTAGTTTTACTTTGTAGAAAAACTGTGAAATCAGCAAAAGCAAAAAGAACATAGTAGCATTTGGAAAYGTACAAAATGTTGCTTATCGAGCATCATTGCTGTGGCTGCCTGTAGGTTATTTAATTAGGCTACAATTCATAAGCAAGMAAGTAGTTTTATAATTACTGTCAAATGACCAAAACGATGCAGAAACCTAATGAGGATTATGTATTCCAAGTAATGAACCATCCTGAAATTGACTGGGATTTGTTGGCCAAGATATTTGTTTGGCAAAACAAACAAAAAAMCAAAAAAACCCTCACACCCTCTAAAATAAAATTAATATGTCCATATACTGGATATTTTTAAAGAATACAACTCAGTTTGCTTGATGGAAATATATAGTATTTTATTATATATATTTGAATTCTTTAACAAGTAATGCAACCATGTTGGTATTTCATATAAAAACAGAGCTGCCAATTTCATTTTWAAAAAGCATATTCCTTTCTTTCAGAAACTTATATTAAGGACTGGGAATAAGACAGGTGGCCATATCTTTTTGTTTTTATTTTTATTTTCTATTATTGAAAACATGAATGATGCAATTTTTGGACATCTGCTTTAATATCATCATTAAATTTTTAAAACCACCTAAATTTACTTCAATATTTATTCAGTTGACTATAATCTTTTAAAGAAAGAAAAATTAGTTGAAAAGGTATATATCTATACATCTGGCAGGCAAAAAGCTYTTTTTATTGATATTAACACCGTTGAATAAAAATGTGCTGATTAAATAAAGACAAACTGGAAGATTAAATAATTCTATGAGTGTAAGTTTTCAAGCCAACTGCCACATCATGTGCATTCAAAATATTTGTCCAATACTTCTGATCACTATAAATTTGAGTGCTCAGAAAAATTATCAAAGAAGGAGATGATTCCAGAATAATTAGTAAGCCATTTTCATATTTCAGAAGCAATATTTCAAATATGAAGCATTTCTCAAGAGCCATAATTTAAAATAGGATACACACTAGGAACAAAGTAATGAAAATAAGCCATAGAGACCTTTTTGATTGGGCTACGTGGAACAATAGGCAATATGAAACTGTTAAATATGTCAAAATACTAATAACTGATGATGATTTACATTAATACTTCARGACTTCAAGAGTGCAATTTTCTCAAAAAAAACCAGTCTCAACTGAAGAGACATCCTGAAATTATCTCATCTAAAGAGGATGATTACCAATTTTCTTCTGTACTTTCCATAAATTATAATCTATGGTGATRTTCTGCATTGTAAAGCAAAAAAGGAAGTGTCGATCCTGAAACTTTATTATAGTGTGTAATAATTTGGTTTTCATTTTTAATTTAGTTTTAGCACTTTTGCATTATTTTCCAGTGAAAGGTGAATCTAGTCATCAGCTAAGACCCATGGAATATACATAAGCATACATACACATTTACACACACATACACACACACCAACATATATATATATATATATATATATATATATATATATATATATAAAGTATATTCCATAAACAATCTGCCTCCTACTTCAGCTTTCAAAACTTGATGTGAAGTGCCTTCCCTCAGGATGTGGATGAACATAAAGGTTTCAGGTGGGTGACTGTGCTCCTGTGAAACAGTCGCACTTGCTGAGCTCTCGGCTGCTCTTCACTGAGCCTACGTTTTCTTTGGTGTCCCCGGTCTGAGATATCTGACTCACAAACAATCAGACACATTTGTATGGGCAAATGCAGAAGAACGTCGAGGAGACAGGAGATGGAAGCTAGCCAGACCGTTCTGTGGGAAAAGGGGTCCAGGYGGTGCCCCCACCTCCCCTTTACAATTGCCCTGGTTGGCAGGAGACACAAGMGGCAACGCCGTGGCCGAGRAGAGCGAAGGGCKAKGGCGRGAGCCGAGCAGGGGCTGCTCGCCTGCRGCTKCCAGACGGCCCCAGACCGAGCGGTGGGGGCCGGTGGCTGCACTGGTTGCCACTCTAGCAGTCCCCGAAGCGGCTTGGTTCCAGAAGCGGCTCAGAAGCTAGCGTGCGTGCGACGGTAAAGCCCCAGCTACAGCTGCCCAGGTGAGAGTGACRACAGCTAGACCCTCCTGGGACCCAGACCAGTGGGATGGTGATATCTGCAGTACTTCATCTGACTCGGAGGTTGATTTTGGATGAGAAGGTCCAACCTCCTGTGCACTGAAGGGGGAGAGGCAAGCAGATGGAAACACAGCGGAGCAATCTGGGAYGTATATCCCGAAGGAACTGCGCGAATTTCTAACTACTTCCCAGCAGCAGCCGGGGAGTCTTTGTTAGCCTGGTTAGTGAGAGCCCGGGGTGCAGGTGACGGATTGCTTACTCTCTTAGGAGAGCAGCTGAGTTAATGAGCCCCTTTATCAAGCACAGTATTATCTTACCCAATTAACTTCTGCATGGGACGGGGCAGGGAATATTGCTGCAGCTCCAACAGTGAATCAGTGGTTGTGYGCTGCTGTGGTAGGTGCTTACCCATCCAGAGGTGAATTAGCCACTACGGTGGGAGCATGCCGTACTTTTGAGGAAGGGATCAACATGCTGCTGCTATAGCCACTGGCTTAGAAGATGGAGATGGTGTGGAAATAACATGGCAGATGAAAATCCATTTATTAAAGGGGGGTCCAAGTGCCTTAAAGCTCTTACTATTTGGCATAGTGATGCCTGCAACTGGGAGAGTAGGGGCTTTGGTAAACAATATAAGGGATTTGGCACTTGTTGGTGAATGAGGTACTACGCAAGTGAGAGTAGTTTGGAATTCCAAGGCGAGAAAATTGGCAGAGACTACTAAACAGAGGGGAAAAGTAATGAGGTGGCAGATGTGGGGTGGTTTGCTGCAGGGGTATTATGAGATCAGGAAAATAATCTTTCTACTTCTAACTTATGTAAGGGGTGATATTGGTTACTAAWCAGCATTACTGAATACAGCCTACTGCCTCCCTTGCTCCAGCCACAGCACGGAAATTGCTAACCAAAAAACGAGGGGGAGGTAGGTCCCTTGCAACATGAGTTACACTTGTAGCTTACCATTGGAGGGACTGGTGCCCTTATGTACCCTTGAGAATTTGCTGGTACTCTGGAGGAGAAATTGCTTTAGTAGATACTGGGGCAGAAGTTACTGTATTACGTAGCTCAGTAGCTCCACTACCCATATATGTGGACTGGGAGGATCGGCCACCCCAGTGGTACAAACTGTGGTTATGTTAGCAATTGGCAACCTCTCCTCCTGTTTTCTACCCCTGTTTTATTAGCATTGATTCATGAGTTCCTCTTGGGAATCAACATGTTACTGGGCAAAAAGATTCAGACTGTGCAAGGATTGTTTCCTTTGGAAAAAGTCCTATGTTATTGCAGCTGCAATCTGTCACTCTGATTAGAGGATACCCAAAATGGGACCCAGTGGATCATCAGTTCCCTCCATTAGTGCAAGTGAAACAATATAGAAGTCCTGGTGGGAAAAAGGAGATTCAGGAAACCATAGATTCTTTACTGCATGCTCAAACTATATTTCCTGCCCTGTCAGCTTTCAATAGTCCTATTTAGCCTGTTCAGAAGCCTGATGGTTCATGGCATATGACTGTGCATTATAAGAAGTTAAATAAAATTGCCCCACCATTAACAGTCATTGCACCTGACATAGTAACTCTGCTAGGAGGCGTTGGGAAGCATCTGCAGGAATGGAAAGCTGTCATTGATTTGGCAAATGCATTCTTTTCCATTGTTGTATCCCCACAATCACAAGATCGGTTTGCATTTACATGGAATAATAAGCAATATATGTTTCAAGTCCTTTCTCAGGGCTATAAACATAGCCCTACTATTTGCTACCAGATGATCTCGGCTGATCTTGCTTCCCCCCTTCCAGAGTGTAGCATCCATCATTATATTGATAATATTTTGATAACAGGGCCTTCTGAAGAAGGAGTACATAATCAGCTATCATTGCTAGTAGAGACCCTACAGGAGCAGGGGTGCTAAGAAGGTACAGGGGGTRGACATTAGTGTGCAATTCTAAGCAACAGTCTGGAGGGGCAGACGAAAGCTATCCCTGAGAAAGTGTGCAATGCTATTCAACAATACCCTCTGCCCACTACTCTAAAACAACTGCAACTTCTGGGGGCCTTTTGGGGTTCTCACAGACCTTTATACCTCACCTAGCATACCTAATGTGGATGCTATCAACGTTTGACCAGAGAAAGTAACCAGTGGCAGTGGACTAAAGAACAGTAGCAAGGGTTTGACTTATGCAAGGAGATGGTCCAACACTCTGAACTATTCACTCTATATGAGGGACTATCTTTTGAGCTGGAGGTAATGGTTATGCGAGATACAGTGTCTTGGGGCTTGTGCCAACCATGTACCCCCACAAAATGGGAATCTATAGGTGTGGCTCCCTGCAAGGGGCCACAGAAAATCATACACCTCTAGAAAAGCAGCTCTTGGCTGTGGTGTGAGCTTTACAGGATACTGAATGAGTTACGGGATGTGATCCGGTGACTGTACGCTCCCCAATCCCATTCAGGCATGGGTGACTGATGATACAGTCAGGACCCATTTGGAGGTGGCCCCAGCTACAACTCAGTGGAAATGGAAACACTACTTACACGTCCAGTTTAAGAGAGGGAGAAAGGACATGAGTACCCCACATGCAACCTTGCTAGGGGAAGTGTATTTTGAGCACACACCTCTATCATCTGAAAAATACTGTTACCTATATTCTCTTCCAAACATAAAAGTATAATTTCTGTTAAAGTCTCATCATCTTGTTTTGTTGTTTTCAATTCAACCACTGAATTGAGACAGAAAAATAAATATTCTCAATGGTTTACTGATGAGTCAATAGGATTTTAATAAGAGACTGTTAATATTTGAAGTCGAATCAGCAAACAGATCAATTAATTGATAAGAATAGTATATGTCACTTGAGGTGTCAGCATCCTGACAGTGGGACAAGCAGGCTATCAAATGCATCATCCAATTACTGTCTCCCAGTTGTTTCAAACAGGGAGTCTTTTGTAACCCATCACCAGTCTCTTCTTGCCTATCATGTCAAACTTCTTTCAAAGTCCATATCCTGAGGCAAGAACTGATTTTGCATCTGTCCCCAGATGATCAATACTCATGATGAGAATTTTTTCCAGATTTGATGCATTGTTCAGTCACCAAACTTGGAAGAACACCATTTATTAATGACTTCATTAATATGATGTATTGCACAATCATGTTAATTTGGTGTAATTAGAATATACAAAGGGTAATATAGTGCAAAATACAGTCTCAGAAATAATAAAAAAATAAAAGAACCCTTAATTCGAGCTTAAATAGATTAAAAGGAGATTGTAATAAAATAAGCTATTTTTTGCCAAATTGGGTTTTTTATTCCTTCTCTTTTGAAAAAAAGTAGTTCTGTGGAATCTAAACATGGATGCATGCTTTTGACTTCTTTTTTTTTCATTTATTATTCCATGCTGTTTTATTAATCATACTTTTGCAGCTATTATTTTAGCCATTCAACTTCCCTTTCATCTATTTTATATTGATTTAGCTTGTCCTTTTCTGTCTTTACTACACCACTATTTTATTTTTTAGATTCTCATTAACCATTTCACTCTCTGTAATTCACCTTTTTTTCTTCAATCATTTTTATTGTATTACAGGATATTTTTTAAACAGTAAACTCAAGCAATATCCTGTTTTGAAGTTTGTTTTTCTTTGTTTTTTGTGGGTTTTTTTTTTTTTTTTTTTTTTTTTTTTTTTTTTTTTTTTTTTTGACAATAGCATAGAGACAACTGGTAATGAGAGTTGTGTCACAATGACCTAATTCAAATATAGTGCAACAAAGCGGATTGCAAAATTAATGTAACAGGCTCATGCCTGGAATCACATGAACTCTTTAACGGCAATCAACAAATCAACTATATCAGAGCATTTCTGAGATCTGGTATTACTTGGATGATATAGTGGTTGCAGGAGACTGAGATAATAACCTCTCTAAAAGAAATTCTTGAATTAGTTTTTGAGTGCAATCTCAGCACAACTATGAAAATATTAGGTTTTCAAAGATGAAATTGAGTTTTGTAGCAATACTATTGACACAGATAGTCTGTGTAAATCCAAAAGAAAAATGTGAAAATGTCTGTAAGGCATCTAACTAAAGGTTTATCTCTGCAAACTGCTAATTAAAGTGAATGACCAGGTAACATGAAGAAATGTTACAGCATGACTTGCAAGAACTTTTACAAAATGGACAGAAACAATTTTGTTCTGTACCCTCCTAAGATCTTAGAAAAGTTTCTTATATGCTTAATGCATTTTCAGTCTCTGAAGTAAGCTTATAACRCTTTGACACAAGGAATAGGAACTGTACTTTCTTCTGTAATGGAGGTCACACTAAAAGGCAATTTGAAAGAAAAACTAAGAAATTCTTTTTTCCAGTAACCTCAGAGGACATGAAATGAACATTAATAGATTTGTACATCCTACAATGAGTAGAGACCACATAATCATTCAATTCAAGCATTTCCTCTGTAAACAGATCTTACAGTTTCCCAGAAGATAATTTACAGGATGTACTTTAGAAAGATATAAGGATTTATTTTAGTCTTCAGGTCATGATGATCCCATAATCTCAGCTGGAAAGCTCTTCAGGGTTTAATTCCCTCACAGTTACAGCTAGGAAATTGCATCTCATTTCTAATTTAAATTTCAGTGTTTCAACTACAGATGTTGGAACTTACTATGACATTGTCAGAAATCTTTAGAATTTTTTCCAGGGAAGGTTTGCTAAATTTCACCTAAAGCAATGAGGCTACTTCTCTAGCTGATCGTCAACAGGCTTCTGAAGCTCAACCAGCATTACTTCATATTGTAAAGGTTTCATCCAATACTGTGGCTTATTTTTATATGTTTTATGTGATTCTTTTTCGGACACTGTATGACATTTCTTCTTCCTTTCTGAAGTGTGGAAAACAATGTTCTGTATTATCACTCCAATCCTCAATAAAACTTTGAATGACACTGGATCGAGAATCAAGAAGATAATCCCAGTGAAAATCTATTCCCTAATGTGCTCTGTGTTAGCTCTGTGTTAGCTGCCACAACTTGAGATTTGTTGAAATATTCTTCACTTTGAAGACTACGAAAAGAAACTACATCAACTACTATGCAGAAGCCTAAAGTGTTCAGTAAATGTTCT